>NW_013873136.1:0-309 GCF_000517525.1 Limulus polyphemus
ATAAACAGGTATAGTGGCGATACAAAATAGGAGTGCCATATAAACAAGATAGTGGCGATACAAAATAGGATGTCATATAAACAGGATAGAGGCGATACAAAATAGGAGTGTCATATAAACAGGATAGTAGCGATACAAAATAGGAGTGTCATATAAACAGGATACTAGCGATACAAAATAGGAGTTCCATATTGACAGGATAGTGGCGATACGAAACAGGAGTGTCATACTGACAGGATACTGGCGATACAAAATAGGAGTGTCATATAAACAGGATACTGGCGATACAAAATAGGAGTGTCATATAAA
>NW_013873137.1:0-310 GCF_000517525.1 Limulus polyphemus
ATTTGATTGAAGACGTCATGGCCTATTATATTTCGGAATTTTGTTTGAATGATAATATTCTTAAAGCTCTTCTTTGTTTATAATATAATTGAAGATAAAAAAAGAACAACATTGAAATCGACACTGACCGAAATTCTGATAAGAGTTTATGAAATAACTATTGAGAATTTTAATAAAAGGATCTCTGTTTTGAAAGTCTTACATCAAAGGCATCTTTGTATTGAAATATGAAGAAAAACAAATTTTTTCAAAATTTGGGAAAAAACATGGGCTGTAGCCTTTGGTTTTTGGTGAAAATATGAATTTTTTT
>NW_013873138.1:0-310 GCF_000517525.1 Limulus polyphemus
TGGTATCGCTATGATACAAAACGTGAGTTACTGTCCATGATTTACGGACAGTGACAATAAAGTGGTATCGCTATGATAACAAAACGTGAGTTACTGTCCATGATTTACGGACAATGACAATAAAGTGGTATCGCTATGATAACAAAACGTGAGTTACTGTCCATGATTTACGGACAATGACAATAAAGTGGTATCGCTATGATAACAAAACGTGAGTTACTGTCCATGATTTACGGACAGTGACAGTAAAGTGGTATCGCTATGATAACAAAACGTGAGTTACTGTCCATGATTTACGGACAGTGACAAT
>NW_013873139.1:0-307 GCF_000517525.1 Limulus polyphemus
GATGTTTTATGTAGTGACATGGCTTTAGTAAGATGTTTCATGTAGTGACATGGCTTTAGTAAGATGTTTCATGTAGTGACATATTTTTAGTACGATGTTACATGTAGTGACATGTCTTTAGTAAGTATTTTATGTAGTGACATGGCATTAGTACGATGTTTCATGTAGTACCACGCTTTTAAGTTGATGTTTCATGTAGTGACATCTTTAGTACGATGTTTCATGTAGTGACATGGGTTTATAACGATTTTTCATTTGTGACATGTCTTTAGTACGATGTTTCATGCAGTAAAATGTCTTTAGTACG
>NW_013873140.1:0-309 GCF_000517525.1 Limulus polyphemus
GATGCGTATGGTGGTTACATATTCGGTAACTAGAGTTATGCCTAGGTGTTTATGGAGTAGTTGTATCAAGTAAGGCTAAAGATGAGTATGGTGGTTATAAATTCGGTAACTAGAGTTACACCTAGGTGTTCGTGGAGTGTTTGTACCAAATAACGCTAAAGATGCGTATGGTGGTTACATATTCGGTAACTAGAGTTACGCCTAGGTGTTCATGGAGTAGTTGTATCAAGAAAGGCTAAAGATGAGTATGGTGGTTATAAATTCTGTAAATAGAGTTACACCTAGGTATTCGTGGAGTTGTTGAACCAA
>NW_013873141.1:0-310 GCF_000517525.1 Limulus polyphemus
ATACCTGGGGTTAAAGTTCAGCAGACAAAAACAACCGTTTTAACAAACAGATCTAGCTACACTAAGAGTTATGTATACTTGATATCAACATTTACACACCTGGGGCTAAAGGTCAGCAGACAAAAAACAACCATTTTAACAAACCGATCTAGCTACACTAAGAGTTATGTTTACTTGATGTCAACACTTACACACCTGGGGTTAAAGGTCAGCAGACAAAAACAACCATTTTAACAAACAGATCTAGCTACACTAAGAGTTATGTATACTTGATATCAACACTTACACACCTGGGGTTATAGGTCAACAG
>NW_013873142.1:0-310 GCF_000517525.1 Limulus polyphemus
TCAAATCTTGTGTCTTCTTATTGACAGGCACATTATTGTTAAATCTTGTGTTTTCTTACTGACAGTACACATTATCGTCGAATATTGTCTCTTCTTAATGACAGTACACAGTATCGTTAAATCTTGTGTCTTCTTATTGACAGTACACAGTATAGTTAAATCTTGTGTATTCTTACTGACAGTACACAGTATCGTTAAATCTTGTGTGTTCTTATTGACAGTACACAGTATCGTTAAATCTTGTGTCTTCTTATTGACAGTACACAGTATCGTTAAATCTTGTGTCTTCTTATTGACAGGACACATTATT
>NW_013873143.1:0-309 GCF_000517525.1 Limulus polyphemus
ACCACCATATTCATCTTTAGCCTTACTTGGTACAACTACTCCATGAACACTTAGGTTTAACTCGAGTTCCCGAATTTCTAAACACCATATTCATTTTTAGCCTTACTTGGTACAACTACTCCATGAACACTTAGGTGTAACTCTAGTTAAAGAATTTATAACCACCATACTCATCTTTAGCCTTACTTGGTACAACTTCTCCATGAACACTTAGGTGTAACTCTAGTTACTGAATTTATAATCAACATACTCGTCTTTAGCCTTACTTGTAAGAACTACTCCATGAACACCTAGATGTAACTCTATTTA
>NW_013873144.1:0-310 GCF_000517525.1 Limulus polyphemus
TTGTGTACTGTCAATAAGAAGACACAAGATTTAACAATACTGTGTACTCTCAATAAGAAAACACACGATTTAGCAATATTGTGTACTCTCAATAAGAAGACACAAGATTTTACAATACTGTGTACTGTCAATATGAAGACACAAGATTTAACGATACTGTGTACTGTCAATAAGAAGAAACAAGATTTAACGATACTGTGTACTGTCAATAAGAAGACATAAGATTTAACGATACTGTGTACTGTCAATAAGAAGACACAAGATTTAACTATACTGTGTACTGTCAATAGGAAGACACAAGATTTAACAA
>NW_013873145.1:0-310 GCF_000517525.1 Limulus polyphemus
ATTTGAATAATCATATATTTCAAGTTCTACTTTGTTTACAATATAACTGAAGAAAAAATAAAAACAACAACAGTAAAATAATAGCTTGCCGAAATTTTGTTAAAAGATTATGGAATAACCACTGGGAATTGTGATGAAAAGATGTCCATTTTGAAAGTCTTACACCAAAGACATCTTTGTAGTAAAATATGAGGAAAAACAATTTTTTTTCCAAATTTGCAAAATACCATGGGCTATAGCCTTAGGTTTTTGGTGAAAATATGATTTTTTTTTTTGGAAAATGAAGAAAGAGCTTTTTTCAAGAAAAATT
>NW_013873146.1:0-495 GCF_000517525.1 Limulus polyphemus
CATGCAAAATTCTAGCCTTCTATTATCATTTTTGCGACTTTTGTGGTCATTTTTTGTTACTCTTTTATTGGCTTTTCTTAAAGCGTATATGTACTGCAGTGAAGCATTTGGTTACTGATTGTTTTTCGATTTCTTGTTACCAGAGGGTCCTAAATTGATGATTCTTCACCAAATTTTGTATGTAGGTACACTTTAACGTTGCGTAGTAATATGCCGAGTTTTACCTTCCAACTGTTTGTTTTAAAGGAGTTATGGAACGTTTTGCGTTTTGTACCAGTACTTCGTTCCATTTGGACAAATCTTCTAGAAAAAATTTGCATGTAAATACGCAAGTATGCAACGAACGTTCTTGAAAAAAAAAATTCGAAAAAATGATAATAGAAGGCTAGGTGGTCGTTTTATGTTACTCTTTTATTGGCTTTTCTGAAAGCGTATGTGTACTGCAGTGAAGCTTTTGGTTACTGATTGTTTTTCGATTTCTTGTTACCAGAGGGT
>NW_013873147.1:0-311 GCF_000517525.1 Limulus polyphemus
CATTAAGAACCTTCTGTAGACATAAACTCAGAATTTTTAATGATGTATTTTGCTAAAACTTTCTCTGTGAATATATGGAGTAAAAGTGTTGACTGCTCTGAGTGCAAAGTGATTTTAATGTTAAGATTAAAAATACATACTTTTCTTCATCTGAAAATTGTCAAATTCCATTTGCATAATCTTTATAACCTTCTAAATAAATTTCAATTTTTTTCTGAAAAAATATCTGTTATTTTCTCTACCCTACTCTATATGAGGTCATTCAATTTGACCAACCTTATAAACACCATAACAAAATACGAAATAAATCT
>NW_013873148.1:0-309 GCF_000517525.1 Limulus polyphemus
CTAACATAGAGTTACTGTGATTATTTCAGTAGTAACTCTAACATAGAGTTACTGTGATTATTTTAGTAGTAACTATAACATAGAGATACTGTGTTTATTTCAGTAGTAACTATAACATAGAGATACTGTATCTATTTCAGTAGTAACTCTAACATAGAGATACTGTGATTATTTCAGTAGTAACTCTAACATAGAGATACTGTGTTTATTTTAGTAGTAACTATAACATAGAGATACTGTGTTTATTTCAGTAGTAACTATAACATAGAGATACTGTGTTTATTTCAGTAGTAACTCTAACATAGAGTT
>NW_013873149.1:0-310 GCF_000517525.1 Limulus polyphemus
TTTTAGAACTACGGACTGTAAGAAAACCCAAGATTCACGTATAGTTGTCCCTACTTTAGAACTACAGACCAGGTTAGAAAACCCAAGATTCGGGTATATTTGTCCTTATTTTAGAACTACGGACGGTAAGAAAACCCAAGCTTCACGTATAGTTGTCCCTAGTTTAGAACTACAGACCAGGTTAGAAAACCCAAGATTCGGGTATATTTGTCCTTATTTTAGAACTACGGACGGTAAGAAAACCCAAGCTTCACGTATAGTTGCCCCTAGTTTAGAACTACAGACCAGGTTAGAAAACCCAAGATTCGGG
>NW_013873150.1:0-309 GCF_000517525.1 Limulus polyphemus
GTCACGGTATTGTTTTAACAAAAGTTTATTTTTCAGACGTCACGGTATTGTTTTAACAAAAAGTTTATTTTTCAGACGTCACGGTATTGTTTTAATGAAGTTTATTTTCCAGAGGCCACGGTATTGTTTTAACAAAAAGTATATATTCCAAACGTCACGGTATTGTTTTAACGACACGCTATTTTTTCCAAACGCCACAGTATTGTTTTAACGAAACGCTTATTTTTTCCAAACGCCACAGTATTGTTTTAACGAAACGCTTATTTTTTCCAAACGCCACAGTATTGTTTTAACGAAACGCTATTTTTT
>NW_013873151.1:0-220 GCF_000517525.1 Limulus polyphemus
TTTACGATAACAGATCAGTTCTAACAACACGAACAATAAACATCCATAACACACATAACACTTACAGACACAGGTTCACGATAACAGATCAGTTCTAACAACACGAACAATAAACATCCATAACACACATAACACTTCCAGACACACGTTCATATAACAGATCAGTTCTAACAACAGGAACAATAAACATCCATAACACACATAACACTTACAGACACAA
>NW_013873152.1:0-310 GCF_000517525.1 Limulus polyphemus
GAATATGACAGGAACATCGAAGTGCATAATTAAGGACAGTAGAGCTAACAATACTTAAGAACGTGACAGGAAAATCGAAGTGAATGACTAAAAATATCAATACTTAGAAATTTGAAATGCATAATTTAATACAGGACAAATAAGAACACCTAGAAACATGACAGGAAGATCCAAATGCATAATTAAGGACAGGAGAGCTAACAATATTTTATTAATTATCAATGGTGGTCAAGTTGTATCGTTATTAATGAAGATCATGGTGTATCGTTATTAATGGTGGTCAAGGTGTATCGTTATTAATGGTGGTCAA
>NW_013873153.1:0-310 GCF_000517525.1 Limulus polyphemus
TATAAGCAAGTGATAACAAAGAAATATAAACAACTGGGAAGTGATAACAAAGAAATATAAACAACTGAGAAGTGATAACAAAGAAACATAAACAATTGAAAAGTGATAACAAAGAAATATAAACAACTGGGAAGTGATAACAAAGAAACATAAACAACTGGGAAGTGATAACAAAGAAATATAAACAATTGGGAAGTGATAACATAGAAACATAAGCAATTGGGAAGTGATAACAAAGAAATATAAACAATTGGGAAGTGATAACATAGAAACATGAACAACTGGGAAGTGATAACAAAGAAATATAAAC
>NW_013873154.1:0-329 GCF_000517525.1 Limulus polyphemus
AGTGGAGCGAGGTTTTGCGGCAATGGGGCACGAACCAGATCTTCTTTTATTCATGATCCAACAACTTATGACTAAGTTAGTCTGATACATAACAGAGAAAAATTATAGTTATTTTATTTTATCTTTTATCTAGTCAGCAATATTTCAGTACACTGAAATAATAATTATTAAAAACAACGTACAACCTAATAAGTGTGAATTTTGAACTTACAGGACAATCCATTTTGTGAATTTTAGGGAAACCACACATTATTCTAACCCAAAAGTCAAGTAATCTACCTTCATAATAATTTCTCTTTATAAATTTGTTTTCTTTATCTTTAAAAGAC
>NW_013873155.1:0-310 GCF_000517525.1 Limulus polyphemus
ATGTTACTATTAACCTCACCTTATAAAGCAATATGTTAATATTAACCTCACCTTATAAAGAAATCTGTTACTATTAACCTCACCTTATAAAGAAATCTGTTACTATTAACCTCATCTTATAAAGAAATCTGTTAATATTAACCTCACCTTATAAAGAAATCTGTTATTATTAACCTCACCTTATAAAGAAATCTGTTAATATTAACCTCACCTTATAAAGCAATATGTTAATATTAACCTCACCTTATAAAGAAATCTGTTACTATTAACCTCACCTTATAAAGAAATCTGTTACTATTAACCTCACTTT
>NW_013873156.1:0-892 GCF_000517525.1 Limulus polyphemus
CCAAATAACGCTAAAGATGAGTATGGTGGTTACAAATTCGGTAATTAGAGTTACACGTAGGTGTTTATGGAGTAGTTGTACCAAGTAAGGCTAAAAATGTGTATGGTGGTTATAAATTCTTTAACTAGAGTCACAAATAGGTGTACTTGGAGTAGTTGTACTAAGTAAGGCTAAAGATGAGTATGGTGGTTATAAATTTGGTAACTACAGTTACACCTACGTGTTCGTGGAGTTGTTGTACCAAATAACGCTAAAGATGAGTATGGGGTTACACATTCGGTAACTAGAGTTACACCTAGGTGTTCATAAAATACTCATCTTTAGTCTTACATGGTACAACTAGGTTGTTATAAAATAGGTAACTAGAGTTAAACCTACGTGTTCGTGAAGTTGTTGTACCAAATAACATTAAAGATGAGTATGGGGTTACATATTCGGTAACTAGAGTTACACCTAAGTGTTCATGGAGTAGTTGTACCAAGTAAGGCTCAAGATGAGTATGATGGTTAAAAGGTCTGTAACTAGAGTTACAACTAGGTTTCATGGGAACACCTAGGTGTAACTCTAATTACCGAATTTATAACCACCATACTCATCTTTAGCCTTACTTGGTACAACTACTCCATGAACACCTAAGTGTAACTCCAGTTTCCGAATTTATAACCACCATCCTTATCTTTAGCCTTACTTAGTACAACTACTAATGGAGTAGTTGTACCATGTAAGGCTAAAGATGATAAGGACTAAAGATGAGTATGGTGGTTATAAATTCGGTAACTAGAGTTACACCTAGGTGTTCATGGAGTAGTTGTACCAAGTAAGGATAAAGATGAATATGGTGGTTATAAATTCGGTAACTAGAGTTACACCTAAGTGTTAATGGAGTAGTTTT
>NW_013873157.1:0-310 GCF_000517525.1 Limulus polyphemus
GAATTTATAACCACCATACTCATCTTTAGCATTACTTGGTACAACTACTCCATGAACACCTATGTATAACTCTAGTTACGGAATTTATAACCACCATACTCATCTTTAGCGTTATTTGGTACAACAACTCCACGAACACCTAGGTGTAGCTCTAGTTACCGAATTTATAACTACCATACTCATCTTTAGCCTTACTTGGAACAACTACTCCATAAACACCTAGGTGTAACTCTAGTTACCGAATTTGTAACCACCATACGCATCTTTAGCGTTATTTGGTACAACAACTCTACGAACACCTAGGTGTAAC
>NW_013873158.1:0-461 GCF_000517525.1 Limulus polyphemus
GTTGATAAGGTCAGGTTGACAAACATCATGTGAAGGGTGTAGTAAGGACCATGTTACTGAGAGTTGGTAAAGCCAGGTTAACAAACATCATGTGAAGAGTGTAGTAAGGACCATGTTGTTGAGAGTTAGTACGGTCAGGTTAACAAACATCATGTGAAGAGTGTAGTAAGGACTATGTTACTGAGAGTTGGTACGGTCAGGTTAACAAACATCATGTGAAGAGTGTAGTAAGGACCATGTTGTTGAGAGTTGATAAGGCCAGGTTGACAAACATCATGTGAAGGGTATAGTAAGGACCATGTTACTGAGAGTTAGTACGGTCAGGTTGACAAACATCATGTGAAGGTATAGTAAGGGCCATGTTACTGAGAGTTGATAAGGCCAGGTTGACAAACATCATGTGAAGGGTATAGTAAGGACCATGTTACTGAGAGTTGATAAGGCCAGGTTGACAATCATCA
>NW_013873159.1:0-310 GCF_000517525.1 Limulus polyphemus
CTTATATAATAGAGGAACTGACTAGTGTAAGATGATATTAGCTGAAAATATTGTCTTCATTAGTTTATCTAATTACCTATATAACACAGGAACTGACTAGTGTAAGATGATACTAGTTGAAAATCTTGTCTTGATTAGTTTATCTAATTACCTATATAACAGAGGAACTGACTAGTGTAAGATGATACTAGTTGAAAATCTTGTCTTGATTAGTTTATCTAATTACTTATATAATAGAGGAACTGACTAGTGTAAGATGATATTAGCTGAAAATATTGTCTTCATTAGTTTATCTAATTACCTATATAAC
>NW_013873160.1:0-310 GCF_000517525.1 Limulus polyphemus
TCACAGTAGTCATGTCACTCGATGACGCAACACTGCCCCTCCTTAATATTGTTCGTCCCGAACAATAACCACATATGATAAACCAATAACAATTAACAATAACTTAATTAACTGTACAGAATTACAAACACGAAATTACAATTCAACAAAGTCTCTTAATTTTACGGGACGTATCTTCTTCCGTACTGGTCTCCGTCTTGTTGGCTTCTGCTTCATGTGGGGTTCATCTGCTTCATCAGGAAATGTCCTATCATCGGTAACAATCACATCAGTGGTAGTAACTTCATCAAGAGCTTCACCGTTTCCCTTC
>NW_013873161.1:0-310 GCF_000517525.1 Limulus polyphemus
GAACATAAATTGAGATATTTTACTCCAAATTGAACATAAACTGAGATATTGTGCTCCAAAGTGAACACAAACTGAGATATTGTACTCCAAAGTGAACATAAACTGAGATATTGTACTCCAAATTGAACATAAACTGAGATATTGTACTCCATATTGAACATAAACTGAGATATTTTACTCCAAATTGAACATAAACTGAGATATTGTACTCCAAATTGAACATAAACTGAGATATTGTACTCCAATGTGAACATAGACTGAGATATTGTACTCCAAAGTGAACATAAACTGAGATATTGTACTCCAAAGT
>NW_013873162.1:0-311 GCF_000517525.1 Limulus polyphemus
GATTATTCAACCCAAATCACCCACATCTAACAGCTCATGACGTCTTATTACAAAATAAACCGCTCCTTTTAGATTATTTTTACTATGATTGAGCGAAAGTTCTATTTTATTTAACTTTTTACGCGAAATAATACTTTTTCGTTAATGTTATAATGTATCAATTTCGAATTTTCGTCCGAAATAAACACTAGCCGTAATTCTTCTATTAATTGCGCATCAAATAAGCACTGTTTTTAAGTTTCAAAAAATTGACATTTTCGCCGAAAATACCAAGGCTATAGCCTTCATGTTTTGCTAAAATTTTGAAAAAA
>NW_013873163.1:0-373 GCF_000517525.1 Limulus polyphemus
ATTTGCCAATACCTAACATTGTGCATCTAACCATTAGCCAATACCAAACATTGTTCATCTAACCATTAGCCAGTAACAAACATTGTTTGTCTAATCATTAGTCAATACCAAACATTGTTATTGAACCTTTAGCCAATATCTACCATTAATCATCTAACCCTTAGCCAATACCAAACATTGTTCATCTAACCATTAGCCAATACCAAACATTGTTCATCTAACCATTACAATGTTTGGTATTGGCTTCATCTAACCATTAGCCAGTAACAAACATTGTTTGTCTCATCATTAGTCAATACCAAACATTGTTACTATTTTATGAGAAACATTATTCATCTAACGATTAGCCAATACCAAACATTGTTCATCTAAA
>NW_013873164.1:0-310 GCF_000517525.1 Limulus polyphemus
TGTTCATGGTGTAGTTGTACGAAGTAATGCTAAAGATGAATATGGTGGTTACAAATTCAGTAACTAGAGTTACATCTATGGGTTCGTGGAGTTGTTATACCAAATAAGGCTAAAATTGAGTATGGGGCTTATAAATTCGTAAACCAGAGTTAAACCTAAGTGTTCATGGAGTAATTGTTCCAAGCAAGGCTAGCGATGAGTATGGTGGTTATAAATTCTGTAACTAGAGTTATACCTAGGTGTTCACGGAGTAGTTGTACCAAGTAAATCTAATAATGAGTATGGTGGTTATAAATTCGGTAACTAGAGT
>NW_013873165.1:0-309 GCF_000517525.1 Limulus polyphemus
TAGTGTTATAGTGTTTAAGTTGGCTATATTAAATCAGATGTTTTTGTAGTATTATAGTGTTTTGTTGGCTATATTAAATCAGATATTTGTTTGTAATACTGTTGTGTTCGTGTTGGCTATATTAAATCAGATATTTGTTTGAAGTATTATAGTGTTCGTGTTGACTATATTAAATCAGTTATTTGTTTGAAGTATTTGTGTGTTTGTGTTGGCTATATTAAAAAAAGATTTTTGTTTGTAGTACTATAGTGTTTGTGTTGGCTATATTAAATCAGATATTTTTATGTAGTACTATAGTGTTTGTGTTAG
>NW_013873166.1:0-375 GCF_000517525.1 Limulus polyphemus
CTAGTCCAATTTGTACATAAAAGAAAAAAAAAACTTTTCCTTCCTAATTACAGTGAACTTATCAGTGAATAGACGTTGCAACTGACCAAAAATTTGACATGAAAATGCTCTTTCAGGCCATTCGTGAATAGATCTTTGGAGATGCTACCGAAAAACGTTAGATCTGAAACTTGTGTTTCTCAAAGGAGTTCCGAAGCGGTACTCGGTACAAGTTCATAAAAACGAACTTAGTATTTGAAAGATGATCGACTTAAAGCACGTAGGATATAAAGCACAAGAAAATGCTTAGTAAAGCATGATTGACTCATCACTAAGATATTAGTGGTTTTCACGTTTCAAGCACATACTGAGTCAAGAAAAACCACTAATATCTTA
>NW_013873167.1:0-310 GCF_000517525.1 Limulus polyphemus
CAAGAAGAAACAACATTTAACAATACTGTGTACTGTCAATAAGAAGACACAAGATTTAACAATACCGTGTACTCTCAATAAGAAGACACAAGATTTAACAACACTGTGTACTGTCAATAAAAAGACACAATATTTAACAGTACTGTGTACTATCAATAATAAGACACTCGAATTAGCAATACTGTGTACTATCTATGAAAAGAAACAAGATTTAACGATACTGTGTACTATCTATGAAAAGAAACAAGATGTAACGATACTGTGTACTGTCAATAAGAAGACACAAGATTTAACGATACTGTGTACTGTC
>NW_013873168.1:0-310 GCF_000517525.1 Limulus polyphemus
GATTTAACGATACTGTGTACTGTCAAAAAGAAGACACAAGATTTAGCGATATTGTGAATTGTCAATAAGAAGACACAAGATTTAACGATACTTTGTACTGTCAACAAGAAGACACAAGATTTAACGATACTGTGTACTGTCAATAAGAAGACACAAGATTTAACGATACTGTGTACTGTCAATAAGAAGAAACAATATTCAACGATAATGTGTACTGTCAGTAAGAAAACACAAGATTTAACAATAATGTGTCCTGTCAATAAGAAGACAGAAGATTTAACGATACTGTGTACTGTCAATAAGAAAACAC
>NW_013873169.1:0-542 GCF_000517525.1 Limulus polyphemus
GAATTTATAACCACCACACTAATTTTAGCCTTACTTGGTACAACTAATCCATAAATACCTAGGTGTAACTATAGTTACCGAATTGATATTGAATATACTCACTTTAGCCTTACTTGGTACAACTACTCCATGAACACCTAGGTGTAACTATAGTTACCAAATTTATACCCACCATACTCATCTTCAGCCTTACTTGGTACAAATACTCCATAAACACATAGGTGTAACTATAGTCACCGAATTTATAACCACCATACTCATTTTTAGCCTTACTTGGTTCAACTACTCCATAAACACCTAGGTGTAACTATAGTTTCCGAATTTATAACCCCTAGGTTTCATGGAGTAGTTGTACTAAGTAAGGCTAAAGATGAGTAAGGTAACTAGAGTTACAATGGAGTTGTTGTACCAAATAACGCTAAAGATGAGTATGGGGGTTACACATTTGGTACACCTACGTGTTCTGTTCATGGAGTAGTTGTACCAAGTAAGGCTAAAGATGAGTATGGTGGTTATAAATTCGGTAACTAGAGTTAACACCT
>NW_013873170.1:0-309 GCF_000517525.1 Limulus polyphemus
CGCTGAAATACCCGATGCCGACGTCGATAAGGATTTGCATGAAGTTGTGACGAAAAATATGATACATGGACCTTGCGATACACTGAATCCAAATTCACCATGCATGATAGACGGAAAATGCTCTAAACGATATCCTCGAGCATTAGTATCCAACACAGTTACAGGAAACGATGGATATCCTTTATACAGAAGAAGATCAGCAGAAGATGGCGGTAACTTAGCAACCATACAAATGCGAAACGGTGATATCGAAGTAGATAACCGGTTGGTTGTTCCATATTCGCCTTTGCAATCAAAAACATACAAAGC
>NW_013873171.1:0-555 GCF_000517525.1 Limulus polyphemus
CACTGAGTACTTTTATATTCCAACATCCAATGTAAAGACACTGAGTATTTTTATATTTCAACATCCAATGTAAAGACACTGAGTACTTTTATATTCCAACATCCAATGTAAAGACATTGAGTACTTTTATATTCCAACATCCAATGTAAAGACACTGAGTACTTTTATATTCCAACATCCAATGTAAAGACACTGAGCACTTTTATATTCCAACATCCAATGTAAAAACACTGAGTACTTTTATATTCCAACATCCAATGTAAAGACACTGAGTATTTTTATATTTCAACATCCAATGTAAAGACACTGAGTACTTTTATATTCCAACATCCAATGTAAAGACACTGAGTACTTTTATATTCCAACATCCAATGTAAAGACACTGAGTACTTTTATATTCCTTGAGTATTTTTATATTTCAACATCCAATGTAAAGACACTGAGTACTTTTATATTCCAACATCCAATGTAAAGACACAGAGTACTTTTATATTCCAACATCCAATGTAAAGACACTGAGTACTTTTATATTCCAACATCCAATGTAAAGACATT
>NW_013873172.1:0-309 GCF_000517525.1 Limulus polyphemus
TTGTTAATTGTCAATAAGAAGACACAAGATTTAACAATAATGTGTACTGTCAATAAGAAAACACAAGATTTAACAATACTGTGTACTGTCAATAAGAAAACACAAGATTTAACAATACTCTGTACTATCAATAAGAAGACACAAGATTTAACAATACTGTGTATTGTCAATAAGAAGACACAAGTTTTAACATTACTGTGAACTGTCAAGAGGAAGACACATGATTTACCGATACTGTGTACTGTCAATAAGAATACATATAAATTTAACAATACTGTGTACTTTCAATAATAAGACACAAGATTTAAC
>NW_013873173.1:0-346 GCF_000517525.1 Limulus polyphemus
GTAGTCTAATGTGGTAATGTAATCTAATGTGGTAATATAGTCTAATGTGGTAATGTAGTCTAATGTGGTAATGTAATCTAATGTGGTAATGTAGTCTAATGTGGTAATGTAATCTAATGTGGTAATGTAATCTAATGTGGTAATATAGTCTAATGTGGTAATGTAGTCTAATGTGGTAATGTAGTCTAATGTGGTAATGTAATCTAATGTGGTAATGTAGTCTAATGTGGTAATGTAATCTAATGTGGTAATGTAATCTAATGTGGTAATGTAGTCTAATGTGGTAATGTAGTCTAATGTGGTAATGTAATCTAATATGGTAATGTTGTCTAATGTGGTAATGTAA
>NW_013873174.1:0-511 GCF_000517525.1 Limulus polyphemus
GAGTCTTTAATAACATATGACTTTGTTGATTACAGAGTCCTTACTAGTATATGACTTTGTTGGTTACCGAATCCTTAATAACATATGACTTTGATGGTTACAGGGTCTTTAATAACATATGAATTTGTTGGTTACAGAGTCTTTAATAACATATGACTTTGTTGATTACAGAGTCCTTAATAGTATATGATTTTGTTGGTTACCGAATCCTTAATAACATATGACTTTGTTGGTTACAGAGTCCTTACTAGTATATGACTTTGTTGGTTACAGGGTCTTTAATAACATATGAATTTGTTGGTTACAGAGTCGTAACCAACAAAGTCATATGTTATTAAAAGGGTCTTTAATAACATATGAATTTGTTGGTTACAGAGTCTTTAATAACATATGACTTTGTTGGTTACAGAGTCCTTAATGGTATATGACTTTGTTGGTTACCGAATCCTTAATAACATATGACTTTGATGGTTACAGGGTATTTAATAACATATGACTTTGTTGGTTACAG
>NW_013873175.1:0-309 GCF_000517525.1 Limulus polyphemus
AAACAAGATGAGAAATTACAGCAGTAGCAAGAAAACCTGCAACAATGGCAGCTCGAACAGCAAAATAAACAAGAGAGATTACAATAGTTGTTGGAGGAAAAAGAAAAGAAACAAGAAGAACGAGAAAATAAACAAGAAAAGAGACTACAGCAGTGGTTGGAGGAGAAAGAAAATAAACAAAAAAGAGACAACAGCAGTGGTTGGAGGAGAAAGAAAATAAACAAAAAGAGACTACAGCAGTGGTTGGAGGAGAAAGAAAATAAACAAGAAGAGAGACTACATCAGTAGTTGGAGGAGAAGGAAAATGAT
>NW_013873176.1:0-683 GCF_000517525.1 Limulus polyphemus
GCAAAACCTTCCAAATTTGGTGAAGAATCATCAATTTAGGACCCTCTGGTAACAAGAAATCGAAAAACAATCAGTAACCAAAAGCTTCACTGCAGTACACATACGCTTCAGAAAAGCCAATAATAGAGTAGTATAAAACGAATAAAACGACCACAAAAGTCGCGAAAATGATAATAGAAGACTAGAATTTTGGCGAAAATGATAATAGAAGACTAGAATTTTGCATGTAAGGCTAGAATTTTGCATGTAAATACGCAAGTATTCAACGAACTTTCTAGAAAAAATTTCGAGAAGATCCGTCCAAATGAAACGAAGTACTGGTACAAAACGCAAAACGTTCCATAACTCCTTTAATAACTGGTACAAAACGCAAGACGTTCCATAACTCCTTTTAAACAAACAGTAGGAAGGTAAAACTCTGCATATTACTACGCAACGTTAAAGTGTACCTACACTCCAAATTTGGTGAAGAAACATTTATTTAGGACCCTCTGGTAACAAGAAATCGAAAAACAATCAGTAACCAAAAGCTTCACTGCAGTACACATACGCTTTCAGAAAAGCCAATAAAAGAGTAACATAAAACGACCACAAAAGTTGCAAAAATGATAATAGAAGGCTACAACTTTGCATGTAAATACGCAAGTATGCAACGAACGTTCTTGAAAAAATTTCGAGAAGAT
>NW_013873177.1:0-310 GCF_000517525.1 Limulus polyphemus
ATAGTACTCAGTATAGTTAACTCTTGTGTCTTCTTATTAAAAGTACACAGTATTGTTAAAGCTTGTGTCTTCTTATTGAAAGTACACAGTATCGTTAAATCATGTGTCTTCTTATTGACAGTACACAGTATCGTAAATCTTGTGTCTTATTATTGACAGTACACAGTATCGTTAAATCTTGTGTCTTCTTATTGACAGTACACAGTATCGTTAAATCTTGTGTCTACTTATTGACAGTACAAAGTATCGTTAACTCTTGTGTCTTCTTATTGACAGTACACAGTACAGTTAAATCTTGTGTCTTCTTATT
>NW_013873178.1:0-438 GCF_000517525.1 Limulus polyphemus
GGGAATTTTCATAAAAGGAGCTCTATTTGAAAGTCTTACATCAAGGGCATCTTTGTATTGAAATATGAAGAAAAACAATTTTTTCAAAATTTGACAAAAAACATGGGCTATAGACTTTGGTTTTTGGTGAAAATATGAGTTTTTTAGGAAAATAGAAAAAATTGTTTTTTGACGCAAAATTAATGGAAAAATATCCGATAGTGCTTATTTCGTTGGAAAACTCAAAATTGAGACATTATAACATTGACGAAAACCATTATGTCACTATAAATGCTAAAAAATTAACTTTCGCAAACCCAGATAAAAACAAAGAAAAGCTTTAAGAATAACATTATTCAAACAAAATTCCAACATATAAAAGGTCATGACGTCTTCTTATCAAATAAACTCCACCTTTTGGATTTAATAAACTTACAATTGAAGACAAAAACTACAACA
>NW_013873179.1:0-310 GCF_000517525.1 Limulus polyphemus
CCAGATGATATGTCCTCTGCTATAGTCACATCTTTAGACAATTCGTTCTCTGTTTTAGCCACTTCTACAGACATATGTTATTCTCCAGCCACTTCTACACACATGTGTTATTCTCCAGCCACGTCTCCAGACATATGTTATTCTCCAGCCACGTCTACACACATGTGTTATTCTCCAGCCACGTCTACAGACGTGTTATTCTCCAGCCACGTCTACAGGCAATGTTACCTATGTTCAACCACGTCTACAGACAAATTTTTCTCTGTTTTAGCCACGTCACCAGACATAGGTTATTCTCCAGCCACGTCTA
>NW_013873180.1:0-310 GCF_000517525.1 Limulus polyphemus
GTAATGCAGCATGGTCTGTCCTGATGGTAAACCTTGCACCATGGAGGTAAGGATGGAAATATGTCAGACTCTTTACTATAGCAAGGAGTTTCCTCCATGTTACACAGTAGTTCCTCTCTGGTCTACTTAAAACCCTACTGAAGTATGCCACCACATGTTCGTTTTCGCCCACTTTCTGAGACAACACTCCTCCAATTCCGACATTACTAGCATCACAATCCAGTATGTATGGCAGTAAGGGATCTGGAAGCTTTAAAAGTGGAGCAGAGGTCAATTTTTCCTTCAACGTCTTGAAAGAATGCTGGCAAGA
>NW_013873181.1:0-350 GCF_000517525.1 Limulus polyphemus
TAATAAAGTGTTGAACAATTAGTTACCACATCAATCAAAGCAACGTGTTCTAATAAAGTGTTGAACTATTAGTTACCACATCAATCAAAGCAACGTGTTCTAATAAAGTGTTGAATAATTAGTTACCACATCAATCAAAGCAACGTGTTCTAATAAAGTGTTGAATAATTAGTTACCACATCAATCAAAGCAACGTGTTTTAATAAAGTGTTGAACAATTAGTTACCACATCAATCAAAGCAACGTGTTCTAATAAAGTGTTGAACTATTAGTTACCACATCAATCAAAGCAACGTGTTCTAATAAAGTGTTGAACTATTAGTTACCACATCAGTCAAAGCAACGTGTTC
>NW_013873182.1:0-310 GCF_000517525.1 Limulus polyphemus
ACCAGAAACCTTTACAAAGTTCGAACTTTACAAACTATTTAACTTCAGTGTATTCTCATCTGACATTAGTATTTTTACGAAAACATTATATAACTTAATCGTGGAAAACTGGGCGTTTGTGGCTGGTGAATAATGAAGGACAAAGCTAGCTAGCTTTCTGTTAAGTGAATTATACCTACGTCAACTCGTAATTAAATCGCTCATCATGAGCCCTCGATAGATATCAAAGAAGTTCCAGACTAAAAGGAAGACTTTATATTGCTTGTAAGTTTGTGAAACTTTTGTTTATAAATCATTGTTTGTAATAACT
>NW_013873183.1:0-396 GCF_000517525.1 Limulus polyphemus
ATCCTGTTTTTAACTAAATGTTATCTCTCAAGAAGTGGGACTATATGTAGTTCTTGTTTCAGTAATATCTTGTTTTTAACTACATGTTATGTCTTAAGAAGTGGGAGTATATGTAGTTCTTGTTTCAGTAATATCCTGTTTTTAACTAAATGTTATCTCTCAAGAAGTGGGACTATATGTAGTTCTTGTTTCAGTAATATCTTGTTTTTAACTACATGTTATGTCTTAAGAAGTGGGAGTATATGTAGTTCTTGTTTCAGTAATATCCTGTTTTTAACTAAATGTTATCTCTCAAGAAGTGGGACTATATATTACTGAAACAAGAACTACTCTTGTTTTTAACTAAAAAGAGATAACATTATACTCCCACTTCTTGGTAGTTCTTGTTTCAGTAAT
>NW_013873184.1:0-310 GCF_000517525.1 Limulus polyphemus
CAGACAAAGGTGTACGGTAAGGAAAGAAGTTAGGCTTGTGTTTTAATAGCAGACAAAGGTATACGGTAAGGAAAGAAGTTAGGCTTGTGTTTTAATAGCAGACAAAGGTATACGGTAAGTAAAGAAGATGACTTGTGTTTTAATAGCAGACAAAGTTATACGGTAAGTAAATAAGTTAGGCTTGTGTTTTAATAGCAGACAAAGGTATACGGTAAGGAAAGAAGTTAGGCTTGTGTTTTAATAGCAGACAAAGGTATACGGTAAGGAAAGAAGTTAGGCTTGTGTTTTAATAGCAGACAAAGGTATACGG
>NW_013873185.1:0-858 GCF_000517525.1 Limulus polyphemus
TAAACTGACTGTCTGAAACTTACTGTATTTTGTCGATGACACAGTTGTTAATATTACTTCCACATAAATTTCTAAGGTAGCTCATGTTTTCACCAAGAAATTTCAGAATAAAATGCCGATAATCACTACATTTGGTGAGATAAAATTATTTAATACTTTGTTTCCTTTACCGTTAGCTATTACTTCAGTTTGAATTTTGCACTTTGAAAAAAATCTATTCACTTCAGCCTTGAAAACAAAAGGTTGCTTAGTTGCGGCATTAATATATCAAAATGTATCCGAAATGCTGCAATTTTGTACAGTGACCCCAAGAGGACACTGACCGTTACCTTTGTAATAAAACACCCAAAGTCGTTCATTCTCTATTTTTGGTTTTGTTAAAGAATTACATTTCGCTATAAAAATGTTATTTTTCCATGTTAATAATTTAGCTTTATCATATCGGTTATTAATTAAGATTTAGGAAACTTAGCAATATGGAGTCATCGTACTTGTAACACTCGTGCCATACAACCGTGGATGACAGTAGCACTGAAGTGCGCCTCCCCTGTCGCAGTCTTTGACAAAGCAGTATGATAACCAACATTTCCCAGGCATTGTTTGACAACTATCACCAGTAATATCGCCTTCACACACACACTGATGAAGGAAAAAACAACATATTAATATTTTCATAACAAAAGGCAAAATTCGAACGATAACATAGCATTTACTAGTTAAATAATAGTTCAGAATGTTTTATTATAAGATAATGTTTAATTCATAATCATGTATTACTATCCTCAACTAAACTTATTTTAAATATTCATACATAATTCTAAGTTCTAAATATACGGAAAGACACCAAGGAAATTATTT
>NW_013873186.1:0-310 GCF_000517525.1 Limulus polyphemus
AAAATATGAAATAAGTGGTTTTATGGGAGTCATGTAAACACGATGACGTTGTTAACCGTGAGACCAAAGGATGTTTTAAATAAAAATATGAAATAAGTGGTTTTATGGGAGTCATGTAAACATGATGACGTTGTTACCCGTGAGACTAAAGGATGTTTTAAATAAAAATATGAAATAAGTGGTTTTATGTGAGCCATGTAAATATGATGACGTTGTTAACTGTAAGATTAAAGGATGTTTTAAATACAAATATGAAATAATTGGTTTTATGGGAGTCATGTAAACATGATGACGTTGTTAACCGTGAGGC
>NW_013873187.1:0-325 GCF_000517525.1 Limulus polyphemus
TCAGGGCATCGAAACCTGATTTTTAACGTAATGAAACTGAATACTTTCTACTGAGCCACCGGGAGTGGGAGTAAAAGATAGATTATTATTATTATTTTATTGTTTTTGACAGACAGCGATTAAAATGATGTTCAACATAAGGAAGTGTTTAAAACGGGAGGATACATCCATTGAATAACGTGTCTTAAAATATCGACAAATGAAGTATTAATATCTCCTAATTAATTATATTTACGATGTCTTCAGTTTTCTTTTTTATTCTTTCCAGGTGTTACTCTTGCTGGAAATAAACTTTAAAATCATGTTGTTCGTTTGTTCGGAAATT
>NW_013873188.1:0-415 GCF_000517525.1 Limulus polyphemus
ATATGAGTGTTAGTAATAGAAGTGATCCAGTGCGAAGGAAGCCACAGGAATTCGATGGGAAGGCACCGTGGGAAGCATATAGAGCACAATTTGAGCTACTGGCAGAGATGAATGGATGGACAGAGGAACAGAAAGCTGTATATCTGGCAACAAGCTTGAAGGGACAGCCACTGGAAATACTTGGACAGTTGTCAGCAGACGACAGACACAGCTATAGAACACTGGTGTCGGCTCGAGAACTCAGGTATGGAACCCAAAACCAGTCAGAAGTCTACAGGGCCAGGTTCAGGACGAGAGTCCATGATAAAGAGGAGAGCCTGCAAGAGCTGGCACAGGACTTGGAAAGCATGGCACACATAACTGCACACCCAATCGTCCCCAAGTTGTTGCTGAGGGATCAGTTCGTAGATGCCTT
>NW_013873189.1:0-349 GCF_000517525.1 Limulus polyphemus
GTCTTCTTATTGACAGTACACAGTATCCTTAAATCTTGTGTCTTCTTATTGACAGTAAACAGTATCGTAAAATCTTGTGTCTTCTTATTGACAGGACACATTATTGTTAAATCTTTTGTTTTCTTACTGACAGTACACATTATCGTTGAATATTGTGTCTTCTTATTGACAGTACACAGTATCGTTAAATCTTGTGTCTTCTTATTGACAGTACACAGTATTGTTAAATCTTGTGTCTTTTTATTGACAGTACACAGTATCGCTAAATCTTGTGTATTCTTATATAAAGTACACAGTATCGTTAAATCTTGTGTCTTCTTATTCAAAGTACACAGTATCGTTAAATCTT
>NW_013873190.1:0-260 GCF_000517525.1 Limulus polyphemus
CTTTGATAGTGGTATTTTTAATCCTTCTTAAACTACATTTTGTCGACTGTTATAAAGGTCTTTTAGTTTTCCTTCCACTAGATTTTGTTGACATTTATATTCGTCGTTTTAGTCAGTTTTCAACTATATTTGGTCGAAAAGTCCGTTATAACAGTCTGGAGGAAGGAAGACCCTTAATAAAAGGACCCTTATCAATGTCAATAAAATAGGAAAACTACATATTTTTGACTTTGAAACGTGTTATTTAGTTTTCTTCCACT
>NW_013873191.1:0-310 GCF_000517525.1 Limulus polyphemus
TTTTCACTAGATTTTGTTTACTACGATAAATGTATTTTTAGTCCTTTTCCCACTAGATTTTATTAACTTTGATAACGATCATTTTAATAATTCTTACAGTAGATTTTTTGACATTCATAATTGTCTCTCTAGTACTACTTACACTAAATTTTTTGACATTCATAATGGTCTTTTTCTCCTTCTTAGATTATATATTAACGACTTTGATAACGGTATTTTTAGTAATTCTTACACTAGATATTTTGACATTCATAACGGTCATTATAGTCTTTCTTTCACTAGATTTTGTTGACTTGAATAAGTGTTTTTT
>NW_013873192.1:0-310 GCF_000517525.1 Limulus polyphemus
CAATAAAAAAACACAAGATTTAACAATACTGTGTACTGTCGATAAGAAAACATAAGATTTAACAATACTGTTAATTGTCAATAAGAAGACACAAGATTTAACAATACTGTTTACTATCAATAAGAAAACACAAGATTTAACAATACTGTGTTCTATCAATAAGAAGACACAAGATTTAACAATACTGTGTACTGTCAATAAGAAAACACAAGATTCAACGATACTGTGTACTGTCAATTAGAAGACACAAGATTTAACAATACTGTGTACTGTCGAATAAGAAACACAAGATTTAACAATACTGTGTACT
>NW_013873193.1:0-916 GCF_000517525.1 Limulus polyphemus
AAAGGATGTCCATTCTGAATAGTACACATCAAGGGCATCTTTGTATTTAAATATGAAGAAAACTAAATTTTTTCAAAATTTTAGCAAAACATGAAGGCTATAGCCTTGGTAGTATTGGCGAAAATGTCAATTTTTTGAAACTTGAAAAACAGTGGTTTTTTGAAGCGCAATTAATAGAAGAATTACGGGTAGTGTTTATTTCGGCCGAAAATTCGAAATTGAGACACTGCTCCTTTTGGATTATCTTTACTCTGAATGAGCGAAAGTTCTATTTTATTTAACTTTTGACGCGACATAATACTTTTTCGTTAATGTTATAATGTCTCAATTTCGAATTTTCGGCCGAAATAAACACTAGCCGTTTTATTTTGTAATAAGACGTCATGATCTGTTAGATGTGGTTGATTTCGGTTGAATAATCTTATATTTTTTTAATAAACAAAAGTAGGGATCAAAATAGGCGAGCGTCGATTTTTCTTTTTTTCCTTCAGGTATATATGGACATCCTTTCATCGAAATTTCCAATATTTATTCCATAATTTAATACAAAGATGCCCTTGATGTGTACTATTCAGAAGAAGAAAAATAAATTTTTTCAAAATTTTAGCAAAACATGAAGGCTATAGCCTTGGTATTTTCGGCGAAAATGTCAATTTTTTGAAACTTGAAAAACAGTGCTTTTTGAAGCGCAATTCATAGAAGAATTACGGCTAGTGTTTATTTCGGCCGAAAATTCGAAATTGATACATTATAACATTAACGAAAAAGTATTATGTCGCGTCAAAAGTTAAATAAAATAGAACTTTCGCTCATTCAGAGTAAAGATAATCCAAAAGGAGCAGTTTATTTTGTAATAAGACGTCATGATCTGTTAGATGTGGTTCATTTCGGTTGAATAATCTTATATTTAAAGCCC
>NW_013873194.1:0-310 GCF_000517525.1 Limulus polyphemus
CCTAGGTGTTCATGGAGTAGTTGTACCAAGTAAGGCTACCGATGAATATGGTGGTTATAATTTATGTAACTAGAGTTACAGCAAGGTATTCGTGGAGTTGTTGTACCAAATAACTCTAAAGATGAGTATGGGGTTACACATTCAGTAACTAGAGTTAAACCTAGGTGTTTATGGAGTAGTAATACCAAGTAAGGCTAAAGATGAGTATGGTGGTTATAAATTCTGTAACTAGAGTTACACATATGTGTTCATGGAGTAGTTGTACCAAGTAAGACTAAAGATGAGTATTATGGTTATAAATTCGGTAACG
>NW_013873195.1:0-595 GCF_000517525.1 Limulus polyphemus
AGCTCTATTACTATCAGATATTTGATATATTCTTGATGTGATGTCTATTACACTGCTGGTATAGTCTTGTTATTATAGTATCAAATAACTATAGCTCTATTACTATCAGATATTTGATATATTCTTGCCGTGACATGGGTTACACTGCTGATGTAGTCTTGTTATTATAGTATCAAGTAACTATAGCTCTATTACTATCAGATATTTGATATATTCTTGATGTGACATGGGTTACACTGCTGATGTAGTTTTGTTATTATAGTATCAAATAACTATAGCTCTATTACTATCAGATATTTGATATATTCTTACCAGATGTCATACCACACTGCTGATGTAGTCTTGTTATTATTGTGTCAAATAACTATAGCTCTATTACTATCAGATATTTGATATATTCTTGATGTGACATCTGTTACACTGCTGATGTAGTCTTGTTATTATTGTGTCAAATAACTTAAGCTCTATTACAATCAGATATTTGATATATTCTTGATGTGACATCTGTTACACTGCTTATGTAGTCTTGTTATTATTGTGTCAAATAACTATAGCTCTATTACTATCAGATATGTGATATCTGTTACAATGCTGG
>NW_013873196.1:0-310 GCF_000517525.1 Limulus polyphemus
CTTTAACACCTTCCACATTTGCATACGTTTTCCCATTAAGATGGTGTCGCAGTGAATGAAAAAGATGGTAATATGATGGTGCCATACCTGGAGAATATGGTGGGTGGGGGAGAACTTCCCAACCCAACTCCAAAATCTTGTGTTGCATCAAACGTGCCACATGTGGACGAGCATTGTCCTGGAGAAGAAGAACACCTTTCCAATTGACGAGTGAAGGGCATTTCTGATGAAGGGCTTGATTTAAGCATTCCAGTTGCTGACTATAGATCTCTGCATTGACAGTTCACTGTGGGTTGAGGAGTTCGAAATG
>NW_013873197.1:0-310 GCF_000517525.1 Limulus polyphemus
AATGTTTACTGTCGATAAGAAGACACAAGATTTAATAATACTGGGTACTGTCAATAAGAAGACACAATATTTAACAATAATGTGTACTATAAATAAGAAAACACAAGATTTAACAATACTGGGTACTGTCCATAAGAAGACAAAATATTTAACAATACTGTGTACTATCAATAAGAAGACACAAGATTTAACGATACTGTGTACTGTCAATAAGAAGATACAAGATTTACAATACTGTGTACTGTCAATAAGAAGACACAAGATATAAGAATACTGTGTACTATCACTAACAAGCCACAAGATTTAAAGA
>NW_013873198.1:0-385 GCF_000517525.1 Limulus polyphemus
TTTCTAAATTAAATCCACCTTTTCGATTGTTTTGACTCTGTGTAAGAGAAATTTCTTTTTGAACTTTCTCTTAATTTTTTTTTAACTTTAGAAATGACGTAATGTTCTTCCTTAAAGACATAGTGTGTGAATTTAGAGTTTCTCTACGAAATAAACACTGACTAGTATTGAACAATCAATGTTGATTTAAAATTCGCACATTTTTCTCTATTTCAAAAAGCCTCCCAGTAGCACAGCGGTATGTCTGCGGACTTACAACGCTAGAATCCGGGTTTCGATACCCGTGGTGGGCAGAGCACAGATAGCCCATTGTGTAGCTTTGTGCTTAACTTAAAAAACAAAACTATTTCAAAAAATTGATTTTTTCGTCGAAACTACCGAAATT
>NW_013873199.1:0-217 GCF_000517525.1 Limulus polyphemus
TTATTGACAGGACACAGTATTGATAAGTCCTGTATCTTCTGATTGACAGGACACTGTATTGTTAAATCTTGTGTCTTGTTATTGACAGTACACAGTATTGATAAATCCTGTATATTCTTATTGACAGGACACATTATTGTTAAATCTTGTGTTTTCTTACTGACAGTACACATTATCGTTGAATATTGTGTCTTCTTATTAACAGTACACAGTATCG
>NW_013873200.1:0-536 GCF_000517525.1 Limulus polyphemus
GTAGTTTTCAACATCTTGTTTCAATAAACATCACTAATTCTAACGCTTTGTGTTACGTATTTACAAACGTCACTAATGTTACTTTTTAATCTTATGTAGTTTTCTATATATTGACTTAAGAACAGCACCATTCGTATCGGTTAATGTCACATTGCTTTCGACTCTTGTCTTACAAACAGCACTAATAAACGTCAAGTAGTTTTTAAACATAATTTCTTAGAAACAGCACTGGTTCTACCAGTAAATATTACGTAGGATTTATATTCCCTGTCTTTAAAGCAGCACTGGTTCTTCCAGTAAATATTACGTAGGATTTATATTCCCTGTCTTTAAAGCAGCACTGGTTCTACCAGTAAATATTACGTAGGATTTATATTCCCTGTCTTTAAAGCAGAACCAGTTCTACCAGTAAATATTATGTAGGATTTATATTCCCTGTCTTTAAAGCAGCACTGGTTCTACCAGTAAATATTACGTAGGATTTATATTCCCTGTCTTTAAAGCAGAACCAGTTCTACCAGTAAATATTATGTAGG
>NW_013873201.1:0-310 GCF_000517525.1 Limulus polyphemus
GATTATACATGTATCAACGTGGTTCTCAGTGACTATAGATAAAGGTTATTCTGGTCTGAATGTGTATACATGTATCGAAGTGGTTCTCAGTGACTATAGATAAAGGTTATTCTGGTCTGAATGATTATACATGTATCGACGTGGTTCTCAGTGACTATAGATAAAGGTTATTCTGGTCTGAATGATTATACATGTATCAAAGTGGTTCTCAGTGACTATAGATAAAGGTTATTCTGGTCTGAATGTGTATACATGTATCAAAGTGGTTCTCAGTGACTATAGATAAAGGTTATTCTGATCTGAATGTGTA
>NW_013873202.1:0-310 GCF_000517525.1 Limulus polyphemus
AGTGTTTATCTACACTACTATACTATTGTGATACAGTGTTTATCTACATTACTATACTGCTGTGATACAGTGTTTATCTACATTACTATACTACTGTAATACAGTGTTTATCTACATTACTCAACTAGTATGATAGTGTTTATCTACACTACTATACTACTGTGATACAGTGTTTATCTACACTACTATACTACTGTAATACAGTGTTTACCTACACTACTATACTACTGTGATACAGTGTTTATCTTCACTACTATACTACTGTGATACAGTGTTTATCTACACTACTATACTACTGTAATACAGTGTT
>NW_013873203.1:0-311 GCF_000517525.1 Limulus polyphemus
AATGAAACGATGGTGTGAAAGGAATATCACTAGACATGTCAAGTAAAGATCAGAATTACTGAAACGATGGTGTGAAAGGAATGTCACTAGACATGTCAAGTAAAGATCAGTTTTACTGAAACGATGGTGAGAAAGGAATATCACTAGACGTGTCAAGTAAAGATCAGCTTTACTGAAACGATGGTGTGAAAGGAATGTCGCTAGACATGTCAAGTAAAGATCAGCTTTACTGAAACGATGGTGTGAAAGGAATGTCGCTAGACATGTCAAGTAAAGATCAGTTTTACTGAAACGATGGTGAGAAAGGAATG
>NW_013873204.1:0-310 GCF_000517525.1 Limulus polyphemus
TAAATGAATTATGTGATAATTTAATAGCCAATAAATGAATTAGGTGATAATTTAATAGCCAATAAATGAATTAGGTGATAATTTAATAGCCAATAAATGAATTAGGTGATAATTTAATAGCCAATAAATGAATTAGGTGATAATTAAATAACCAATAAATGAATTAGGTGATAATTTAATAACCAATAAATAAATTAGGTGATAATTTAATAACCAATAAATGAATTAGGTGGTAATTTAATAACCATTAAATGAATTAGGTGATAATTTAATAGCCAATAAATGAATTGGGTGATAATTTAATAGCCAA
>NW_013873205.1:0-631 GCF_000517525.1 Limulus polyphemus
AGCAAGTAAATATATTATGATATACTGTTGTAGCAAGTATATATATATAATGATATACTGTTGTAGCAAGTAAATATATAATGATATACTGTTGTAGCAAATATATATATAATGATATACTGTTGTAGCAAGTATATATATAATAATATACTGTTGTAGCAAGTATATATATATAATAATATACTGTTGTAGCAAGTATATATATAATGATATACTGTTGTAGCAAGTATATATATAATGATATACTCTTGTAGCAAGTATATATATAATAATATACTGTTGTAGCAAGTATATATATAATAATATACTGTTGTAGCAAGTATATATATAATGATATACTGTTGTTCAAGTATATATATAATGATATTATGTTGTAGCAAGTATATATATAATGATATGATGTTGTAGCAAGTATATATATATAGATATACTGTTGTAGCGAGTATATATATATAATGATATACTGTTGTAGCGAGTATATATATAATGATATACTGTTGTAGCAAGTATATATATATATACTTTGTTCCACCACTCCACGTAGTCTAATCTTTCGTTTGTTTTATATATTTTTTCCATCATTTTCTCTCTTTCTTTCCAGCTCGTATTCCTCTATTCTTTTTTTTGGAAA
>NW_013873206.1:0-310 GCF_000517525.1 Limulus polyphemus
ATGTTTTCTTAAATATCTCAGATTTAGCGGAAACGTCGCCGAAGGCAGATCTTTGAATATTCCTTTTTTATCAGTTGTTTCACATTTTGTATTTCTCGAAATGAACTTGAAGTGCTTCTCCAACTGTATCCTGGGATTTGTAAGGTCAATTTAGATTTTTAATGTACACGACCAAAGAAATATGCACAGGTATAAAGTGTTCTTTACGTAGTGGGTATTACATGGTATAAAGTGTTCCTTAAGTAGTGTGTACTACATGGTATAAAGTGTTCTTAACGTAGCGTGTATTACATGGTATAAAGTGTTCTTC
>NW_013873207.1:0-310 GCF_000517525.1 Limulus polyphemus
GTAGGTGACATATCAAATTGTATCAAATAATGTTACGTGAATGCTGGAGAGAAGGTGACATATCAAATTGTACCAGATAATGTCACGTGAATGCTGGACAGTAGGTGACATATCAAATTGTATCAAATAATGTTACGTGAATACTGGAGAGTAGGTGACATATCAAATTGCACCAGTTAATGTCACGTGAATACTGGAGAGTAGGTGACATATCAAATTGTACCAGTTAATGTCACGTGAATACTGGAGAGTAGGTGACATATCAAATTGTACCAGTTAATGTCACGTGAATACTGGAGAGTAGGTGACG
>NW_013873208.1:0-311 GCF_000517525.1 Limulus polyphemus
TATATACTGTGTGTTCTCCAAGGTATGTCGTGTTGGTTATGATAATATATACTGTGTGTTTTCCATCGTAAGTCGTGTTGGGTATGATAATCTATACTGTGTGTTTTCCAAAGTATGTCGTGTCGGTTATGATAATCTATACTGTGTGTTTTCCAAGATATGTCGTGTTGGGTATGATAATCTATACTGTGTGTTTTCCAAGGTATGTCGTGTTGGGTATGATAATCTATACTGTGTGTTTTCCAAGGTATGTCGTGTTGGTTATGATAATCTATACTGTGTGTTTTCCATGATAAGTCGTGTTGGTTATG
>NW_013873209.1:0-506 GCF_000517525.1 Limulus polyphemus
TCTTCTTATTGACAGTACACAGTATCGTTAAATCTTGTGTCTTCTTATTGACAGTACACAGTATCGTAAAATCTTTAAGAAGACACTTGACAGGACCACAAGATTTAGCAATAATGTTGTCAGTAAGAAAGTACACATTATCGTTGTTTAACAATAATGTGTACTGTCAATAAGAAGACACAAGATTGAACGATACAGTTCACAGTATCCTTAAATCTTGTGTCTTCTAATTGACAGTACAGAGTATCGTTAAATCTTGTGTCTTCTTATTGACAGTACGCAGTATCGTTAAATCTTGTGTCTTCTTATTGACAGTAAACAGTATCGTTAAATCTTGTGTCTTCTTATTGACAGTACACAGTATTGTTAAATCTTGAGTCTTTTTATTGACAGTACACAGTATCGATAAATCTTGTGTCTTCTTGTTGACAGTACACAGTATCGTTAAATCTTGTGTCTTCTTATTGACAGTACACAGTATCGTTAAATCTTGTGTCTTCTTATTG
>NW_013873210.1:0-310 GCF_000517525.1 Limulus polyphemus
TCAATAAATATATAACATGGATCACATTATCTAGTATAGTATACTTCATTAATAAATAGATAACATGGATCACATTATCTAGTATAGTATACTCCATTAATAAATAGATAACATGGATCACATTATCTAGTATAGTATACTTCATTAATAAATAGATAACATGGATCACATTATCTAGTATAGTATACTCCATTAATAAATAGATCACAGTATCTAGTATAGTATACTCCATTAATAAGTAGATCACAGTATCTAGTATAGTATACTCCATTAATAAGTAGATCACAGTATCTAGTATAGTATACTCCAT
>NW_013873211.1:0-310 GCF_000517525.1 Limulus polyphemus
CTCTCGTGCCTTTTTTTTTCTTTTCACATGTTGCCTATCTATCATGCAAAATAATTTTCATTTTAAGATTAAAAATACTTTTGTGCACTTAATTAATGTTCTTTGAGATGAAGTATTTAATTTACATTGTAATGTAATAACCATTATTATATAATACAATGACTTACTGTTTGTAAACAAGAAGATTGATGTGGTGACCTTTTAATAAACATCATTACTTAAAATCATAACTTAGTGTATGGAACCAATATTTTGTGATGTGACTTACTATTTTTAACCAAGATAATGCAATGTGATGACTTGTATGTTT
>NW_013873212.1:0-310 GCF_000517525.1 Limulus polyphemus
TAGTTACCCACACTGGTCCCCACAATCTTGTAAAATGTCCTGTCACACCATAAAGCTTCTGTATGACTTCTGGCACTCCTTCGTGATCTAACACCTTGATGCTCACAAGGGTTTGCTGAGATGCAGAATCTATGACAAAGTTGCACCTTTGGCCATGCAGCTTCCCTGTCACGTAGATACTATGTGTGCTTGCCATTTTACACTTAGCTGTTGGGACTTTCAAGATGGGGGTTGGTGGGCGTCGCTCAACACCAACCACTACTGCTCTCCTTGAGGCCAACTTGTTGGTAATATTCTTCCTACACTGGCT
>NW_013873213.1:0-625 GCF_000517525.1 Limulus polyphemus
AAGTAATGCTGAAGAAGAATATGGTGGTTATAAATTCGGTAACTATAGTTATACCTAAGTGTTCATGGAGCAGTTGTGCCAAGTTAGGCTAAAGATGAGTATGGTGGTTATAAATTTTGTAACTGGAGTAACACCTAGGTGTTCATGGAGTAGTTGTCCCAAATAACGCTAAAGATGAGTATGGTGGTTATAAATTCGGTAACTAGAAATACGCCTAGGTGTTCCTAGTTACTGAATGTGTAACCCCATACTCATCTTTAGCGTTATTTGGTACAACATCTCCACCAACTACTCCATGAACACCTACGTGTAACTTTCCAAGTAAAGCTAAAGATGAGTATGTTGATTATAAATTCGGTAACTAGAGTTAAACCTAAGTGTTCATGGAGTAGTTGTACCAAGTAAGGCTAAAGATGTGTAAGGTGGTTATAAATTCTGTAACTAGAGTCACACCTAGGTGTTCATTAAGTAGTTGTACCAAGTAAGGCCAATGGTGAGAATGGTGGTTGTAAATTCGGTAACTAGAGCTACGCCTAGATGTTCGTGGAGATGTTGTACCAAATAACGCTAAAGATGAGTATGGTGGTTATAAATTCGGTAACTATAGTTACACCTAGGTGTTCGT
>NW_013873214.1:0-310 GCF_000517525.1 Limulus polyphemus
TTTTGTTGTTCGAGCTGCCATTGTTGCAGGTTTTCTTGCAGCTGCTGTTGTCTCTCTTCTTGTTTCTTTTGCTGCTCTTGTATTGCTGCCATCAAGTCTGCTAAACTGTAGTTTGATTTTCCGCCTCTCATTTTTTTCCGCCTCGTTTCCATTTTTTTTTCGTTCCACTTCTGACACCAATTTGTTACGTCTCCGTTTGTTAATTGATTTTTCCGTAACTTCGTTCCGACGAAATTTTAACACACAAGTCTTTACTTAATAAAACTGGTTTATTCTTTCCGAATACAACTTTACCGATACACTCAGCCTC
>NW_013873215.1:0-309 GCF_000517525.1 Limulus polyphemus
TGTTAAAATGACGGTCAGAACGTGTTTAGATCGATTAGAATGACAATCAGAACGTATTTAGATCGGTTAAAAGGACAGTCAGAACTTGTTTAGTTCGATTAGAATGACAATCAGAACGTGTTTAGATCGGTTAGAAGGGCAGTTAGAACGTGTATAGATCGTTCAGTAGGACAGTTAGAACGTGTTTAGATCGATTAGAAGAGCAGATAGAACGTGTTTAGATCAGTTAATATGACGGTCAGAACGTGTTTAGATCGGTTAGAAGGGCAGTTAGAACGTGTATAGATCGTTCAGTAGGACAGTTAGAAC
>NW_013873216.1:0-311 GCF_000517525.1 Limulus polyphemus
CTGAGACAACTGAACTTCAAAGTATTTTTTCTCCATCTATTCAGAAATAACTGAACTTTCTACTATTTTTCTTAATTGTTTCTCAATCTATTGTGAGATAACTGTACTATCAAGAATCTTTTTTACATCTATTGAAAGATAACAAAATTTCTAAGTATTTTTTCTCAATTTTTTCTCCGTGTATTGGGAGATAACTGAACTTCCAAGTATTTCTTCTTCATCTACTCAGAAATAACTGAACTTCAGAGTATTTTTTCTCAATTTTTTTTCCTCAATCTATTGAGAGATAACTGAACCTCCAAGTATTTTTT
>NW_013873217.1:0-310 GCF_000517525.1 Limulus polyphemus
CTTTAAAATCGTTATTACTCAGACAAACCATAATTTTATAATCTTCAGTTTTATTTGGTTATACAGCTACATTTGGCACGTAATGGTGTTGGAATAGAAGAAAGGGGGGAAAACGCCTCTGTAGTCACAAAGAATATCAAAGAAGTTTGTGGAAATGTTTTGAACGGTCGTAAGTGTCAACGATGGTTCAGCAAATTTCGTTCTGGTGACTTTAGCCTTAAAAACTGTGATGGCAGGGGTCGACATGCTAGAAGTGATATTCATGCTCTGAAGACTCTTGTTGAGTTTAACTCAAGACAACACACTCGTG
>NW_013873218.1:0-309 GCF_000517525.1 Limulus polyphemus
GTTTCCATATCACGAAAGGAAGAAAACAAAAAAAAACGGGAGCTGATTGCCATCTACGACACTCCAGACGTACGTGTCTTCATTTTACAGGATTCTCCTTCTGTGGCGTTCTACGTGTACGTGGAGTATTATTCAACGTTTCCGTCCTTGTTGAGTGTTATTAGTTCGATCCTAAACTTGCTTGAAGCGTTTCTTAAATCGACGTACAGCACTAAGACAGTCATTCCCACATAGAAGCATTTAACACGAATGTTTACTCAGTTTATTCAATTGCCCCTTTTATCGGTGCTTGACAATAAAGGCTTGGAA
>NW_013873219.1:0-310 GCF_000517525.1 Limulus polyphemus
CCTACCTGCCAGCATAAGAAGATGACGAAGAAGGAATTAGAAGAACTTTTCACGGTTATTGAAGAATTTAAGAGAAAATGTTTAGAAACAGACCCTGATGAAGACAGAAGCCGTCAAATTTGCAGAAATATTGATGAGGCAATTTCTCAGTACCGCCAAATATACGAAGAACAGAAGAATACGATGCGACAAGCCACTCTAAATAAGTTTTTCATAAAAAAATCAGATCAATAAATTTTAATTCATTGCATTTGTTTCGTATTTTCTTATATACCTATACTTTGATTAAAAAATACGCAAAATAGAAATT
>NW_013873220.1:0-310 GCF_000517525.1 Limulus polyphemus
GTATGTAGAGTATTTACTGCACAAGGGATATGTACAATATGTAGAGTATTTACTGCACCAGGGACAGGTACAATATTTAGAGTATTTAGTACACCAGGGATAGGGTACACTATGTAGAGTATTTACTGAACAAGGAATAGGGTACAGTATGTAGAGTATTTACTACACAAGGGATAGTGTACACTATGTAGAGTATTTAATGCATCTGGATAGGGTACAGTATGTAGAGTATTTACTGCACCTGGATAAGATACAGTATGTAGAGTATTTACTGCACCAGGAATAGAGTACACTATGTAGAGTATTTACT
>NW_013873221.1:0-310 GCF_000517525.1 Limulus polyphemus
GTAAATACACGGGGTCTTTATGACCGTATGATATTTTGAAGTTTGGCATGCTGTTGTAATTATAACTGAATATTATATAACAAGTGAATTCACTGGGTCTTTATGACCTTATCATGTATTATGCAATTACATGCTGTTGTAATTATAACTGTATTTTATATAACAAGTGAATACACGGGGTCATTATGACCTTATGATGCATTTTAAAATGACTTGCTGTTTTAATTATAACTGTATTTTATAAAACAAGTGAATACACGAGGTTTTTATGACCATATGATGTAAGGTACAATGACATGATGTTGTAAAT
>NW_013873222.1:0-585 GCF_000517525.1 Limulus polyphemus
TTAAAGGGCAATATTAAACAACAGTAGATATTAACAACATTTAAACAGGTAGTAACATAGCAATGTCAAAGACCAACATCAAACAACAGTAAATATTAACGACATTTAAACAGGTAGTAACATAAAAGTGTCAAAGACCAACATTAAACAACAGTAGATATTAACGACATTTAAACAGGTAGTAACATACCAATGTCAAAGACCAACATTAAACAACAGTAGATATTAATGACATTTAGACAGGTCGTAACATTCCAATGTCAAAGGCCAACATTAAACAACAGTAGATATTAACGACATTCAAACAGAGGTAACATACCAGTGTCAAAGACCAACATTAAACAACAGTAGATATTAACGGCATTTAAACAGGTAGTGACATGTTAATATCTACTGTTGTTTAATGTTGGTCTTTGACACGTTAATATCTACTGTTTAAATGTCCATGTAGTAACATACCAGTGTCAAAGATCAACATCAAACAACAGTAGATATTAACGACATTTAAACAAGTAGTAACATACCAATGTCAAAGACCAACATTAAACAACAGTATATATTAACGACATTTAAACAGCTAGTAAC
>NW_013873223.1:0-311 GCF_000517525.1 Limulus polyphemus
TTTATTCTTTCTTACACTAGATTTTAATGACTTTCATAATTGTCTTTTTAGTCCTTCTTGCACTAGATTTTGTTAACTTTAATAACGGTCTCTTTAGTCCTCCTTCCACTATATTTTATCGACTGTTATAACGGTCTTTTTTTCCTCCTTTCAAAAGATTTTATTGACATTGATAAGAGTCATTTTAGTGCTTTTTCGACTAGATTTGGTTAACTTTGAAAACGGGTTTTTAGTTTTTCTTCTACTAGATTTTGTCGACGTTCATAACTGTCTATAAAGGCCTTCATAGACTTTATTTTCTTTGACTTTGA
>NW_013873224.1:0-311 GCF_000517525.1 Limulus polyphemus
TTGCAGTTCATATGGCATACCAAATATGAAGAAGAAGTCACTAATAACCGAAGCTACAGTTGTAGCTTCCTTATTTCGTATTGCATAAGCCTCAGGCCACTTGGTGAAATAATCCATCACCACACAAATGTACTTGTTTCCAGCACGGATTTGGGCAGAGGACCAGCAATGTCGACGACTACTCTTTCCATTGGTGCACCAACTTGATATAACTTCATTGGAGCACGTCCCCTTTTAGCACAACATGTACTGCATGTTCTGCACCATTCTTCCACATCTTGTCTCATACCTATCCAGTAAAATCTGTGTCA
>NW_013873225.1:0-309 GCF_000517525.1 Limulus polyphemus
GTTAGCGTTATTTGATACAACAACTCCACGAACGCCTAGGTGTAACTCTCTTTACCGAATTTATAACCACCATACTCATCTTTAGCTTTACTTGGCAAAAACTAATTCATGAACACCTAGGTGTAACTATAGTTACCGAATTTATAACCACCATACACATCTTTAGCGTTATTTGGTACAACAACTCCACGAATACCTAGGTGTAACTCTATTTACCGAATTTATAACCACCAAACTCATCTTTAGCTTTACTTGGCAAAACTACTCCATGAACACCTAGGTGTAACTCTAGTTAACGAATTTGTAACC
>NW_013873226.1:0-310 GCF_000517525.1 Limulus polyphemus
ATTCACACATAAAACATGGAAACTTTGTATAACCAGACTGTTGACCCAACAACATACAAAGGACTTTTAAGTCTCTACAGAGTAGCCAATGTTCGTACATTTACTTCAAGTAAACCGAATGAGCAATTGGAACAGATGAATATATGTTACCGTTGTGAAGGAGAACACCTGTTAGACTTCTTTTGGAGGAATCAATGAACAATCGCCACTCACTTGGTTCATAGACTGAAGCTCCTAGCATTGGTATTAATTCAGCAAAATTGTTGTAATAAACAAGTGAACCTTCTTGCGAAAAGTATGGTATTGTTAC
>NW_013873227.1:0-309 GCF_000517525.1 Limulus polyphemus
TTGTTTATTTTGCTGTTCGAGCTGCCATTGTTGCAGGTTTTCTTGCAACTGCTGTTGTCTCTCTTCTTGTTTCTTTTCTTTTTCCTCTAACAACTGTTGTAATTTCGCTTCTCGTTCTTCTTGTTTATTTTCTCGTTCTTCTTGTTTCTTTTCTTTTCCTCTAACAACTGTTGTAATTTCTCTTCTTGTTTCTTTTCTTTTTCCTCTAACAACTGTTGTAATTTCGCTTCTCGTTCTTCTTGTTTCTTTTCTTGTTTATTTTCTCGTTCTTCTTGTTTCTTTTCTTGTTTTTGTATTGCTGCCATCAAA
>NW_013873228.1:0-439 GCF_000517525.1 Limulus polyphemus
ATTTTGTTGTTCGAGCTGCCATTGTTGCAGGTTTTCTTGCAACTGCTGTTGTCTCTCTTCTTGTTTCTTTTCTTTTTCCTTCAACAACTGCTGTAATCTCTCTTCTTGTTTCTTTTCTTTTTCCTCTAACAATTGTTGTAATTTCGCTTCTCGTTCTTCTTGTTTCTTTTCTTGTTTATTTTCCCGTTCTTCTTGTTTCTTTTCTTGTTTTTGTATTGCTGCCATCAAATCTGCTAAGCTGCAGTTTGATTTTCCGCCTCTCGTTTCCATTTTTCTTCTCCTTTTTTTTCTATCCCACTTCTGACACCAATTGTTACGTCTCCGTTTGTTAATTAACTTCCCGTAACTTCGTTCCGACGAAACTTTAGCGACACAAGTATTTACTTAATAAAACTGGTTTATTCTTTCCGAATATAACTTAACCGATACACTCAACTTC
>NW_013873229.1:0-310 GCF_000517525.1 Limulus polyphemus
CCATAACAAACAAACAAACTTTGTGTAGCTTTGCGCTTAACAATAGCAACTTAAAGTTGTGTTATACGATTGTTTTGTAGGATCTTAATCTTTGGTACGCTACCTTAATCAGTATATTTACCATTTTATTGTGTTATGATACTCTTTGAAACAAGAGGGAATCCTCAATAGCCGCGGCACTTGAAATTCTTTTAGGCAGGATTAGAGTAAATTAATCTATGAGACCTTGGGCGGGGTCAAATAAATCAATCGAAAGGGTTTGACCTCCTGAGTCCAAAACTGTAATTAGATCTCAAATCGGCCAAGAAAT
>NW_013873230.1:0-309 GCF_000517525.1 Limulus polyphemus
GCCGGACATGCAGTACATGTAGTGCTAAAAGGGGACCCAAGCATAAGGGATGCCCAAATGATGAAGAGTTGCCTGCGAAAATGTCAGAGTTTGTGAAAGTGTTATCGGAAAGGATGGATGATATTCACCATCAAGTGCGTACAAACTTGAAAACGTCTGCTGATTCGATGAAGTTGACTTATGATAAGAGACCTACTGAAGTCAGCTTTCTACCAGGAGACAAGGTATGGTTGTATAATCCCAGGAAGACCAAAGGGAAGTCTCCTAAGTTGTCTTCTCCATGGGAGAGCCCATATGACATAGTGGATC
>NW_013873231.1:0-310 GCF_000517525.1 Limulus polyphemus
CCTTTGAATGAAGATGGGAACATTGAAAGGGAAATAGATTTGAACGAAGAAGTTTCGTAAAGAGCGCGAAGGGTAGTGTGATGTAAACTTACTCACGCTAGAAATTTTCATAAAAGTGACCCGAAAAACGGCGCTAACTCGGTAAACCGTGGCCAGATTTTAACGAAACTTCTTTTATTTTGTTTCTATTCTCATTACATTATGAATATAGCGCTATTGTGCGCCGTTTTTGCTGTATTTAATTACAGACAAGCAAACAAACAATCTCAGAGTTTAAGTAGTATATACACAGCGTAGTCACAAGTAAATT
>NW_013873232.1:0-310 GCF_000517525.1 Limulus polyphemus
ATTGTTTCTCGTATGTTTTATCACCTTACCCACCAAGGTTTTACTGTTTATTCCTCGTACATTTTATCACCTTCCTAACCATGGTTTTACTGTTTGTTCTTCGTTCATGTTATCAACTTACTAACCTTAGTTTTACTGTTTATTCCTCGTTCATGATATCAACTTACTAACCATAGTTTTACTGTTTGTTTCTCGTATGTTTTATCACGTTACCCACCAAGGTTTTACTGTTTATTCCTCGTACATTTTATCACCTTACCCACCGTAGTTTTACTCTTTGTTCCTCGTACATTTTATCACCTTTCTAACC
>NW_013873233.1:0-310 GCF_000517525.1 Limulus polyphemus
CATAGCAGCAGCTGTTTTTACCTCACAGTAAAAAGCATAAAATCGTTAATAAAGTAACAACAAATATCTATTAAATATATATAGTAGCAAATACATATTAATTAGTACTCAAATTAATCTTTTGTTTTTCTTTAGTTACAGGAAGCTGAAAAACTCACAAGCATCAAAAGCTTTCAGGACTCCTCTATATCAAATGCTAGACCTATTATTGATCTTGTTGATGCAATTTACCCAGGCTCGATCAACTACAGCACAGTCTTTCCTGGCACTAATGACCAACTACAGCACAGTCTTTCCTGGCACTAATGAA
>NW_013873234.1:0-309 GCF_000517525.1 Limulus polyphemus
AGAGGTTGTTGGGACTGTGGAAAGCAAGAACATGTGAGGAGCCAGTGTAAGAAGAACATTACCAACAAGTCAGCCTCAAAAAGACCAGTTGTGGTTGGTGTTGAGGGACACTCACCAACCCCCATCATGAAAGTCACAACTGCTTGGTGTAAAATGCCAAGCACACACACAGTGTCTATGTGACATGAAAGCTGGATGGCCAAAGGTGCAACTTTGTCATAGATTCTGCGTCTCAGCAAACCCTTGTGAGTATCAAGGTGTCAGATCATGAAGGAGTACCAGAAGCCATACAAAAGCATTGTGGTGTGA
>NW_013873235.1:0-310 GCF_000517525.1 Limulus polyphemus
TGCTGTAGTCTCTCTTCTTGTTTCTTTTCTCGTTCTTCTTGTTTATTTTCTTTTTCCTCCAACAACTGTTGTAATCTCTCTTCTTGTTTCTTTTCTCGTTCTTCTTGTTTATTTTCTTTTTCCTCCAACAACTGTTGTAATCTCTCTTGTTTATTTTGCTGTTCGAGCTGCCATTGTTGTAGGTCTTCTTGCCACTGCTGTAATCTTTCTTCTTGTTTCTTTTCTTTTTCCTCTAACAACTGCTGTAATTTCTCTTCTTGTTTCTATTCTTTTTCCTCTAACAACTGCTGTAATCTCGCTTCTTGTTTCT
>NW_013873236.1:0-309 GCF_000517525.1 Limulus polyphemus
CCCAGTTTATTGTTCATATACTCATATTAGTTTTTCAAGAAGTAGGACCTATTTTATGCTCTTCCTTATTAGAATTGTACGAGATTGTAAGTCCTGTTTATTGTTCATACACTCATATTATTTTTTCAAGAAGTAGGACCTATTTTATGCTGACGGGAAAATAATATTTGTTCAATATCAAAATGCATTTACGGAGTGTTTCTTTCTTCATTATCTGTCAGCTTATTTATTTCCATCTGTCTCTTTCTATTTTCTCTCTGTGATTTCTCATTAACGTTACATCATACAAATTTAGCAAACCACTAAGAT
>NW_013873237.1:0-527 GCF_000517525.1 Limulus polyphemus
TGTGGTGTGTTAGACACGTTTAGAGGTATGAGTATTGTGGTGTGTTGGACACGTTTAGAGGATGAGTATTGTGGTGTGTTGGACACAGTTTAGAATAGTAAATATTGTGGTGTTAGCCACGTTTAGAGGATGAGTATTGTGGTGTGTTAGACACGTTTATAGGATGAGTATTGTTGTGTGTTACATTTAGAATATAAGTGTTGGGGTGTTAGCCACACAGAATGAGCATTGTGGTTGGTTAAATACATTTAGAGGATGAGTATTGTGGTATGTTAGACACGTTTACGGGATGAGTATTGTTGTGTGTTAGACACATTTAGAATATAAGTATTGTGGTGTTAGCCACATTTAGAAGATGAGCATTGTTTTAGATTAAATACATTTAGAGGATGAGTATTGTGGTGTGTTAGACACGTTTATAGGATGAGTATTGTTGTGTTAGACACGTTTATAGGATGAGTATTGTTGTGTGTTAGACACATTTAGAATATAAGTGTTGGGGTGTTAGCCACATTTATAGAATGAGC
>NW_013873238.1:0-309 GCF_000517525.1 Limulus polyphemus
TATATTAATGTAGTGTTAGTTATATCACCATCCCTATATAAGACCTGTTACTGTGTGGATCTCTTTAGGTATATTAATGTAGTGGTAGTTATATCATCTTCCCTATATAAGACCTGCTATTGTGTGGATATCTTTAGGTAGATTAATGTAGTGGTAGTTATATCACCTTCACTGTGTAAGACCTGTTACTGTGTGGATCTCATTAAAACAATTGAAGATCCAGATAGTAGCATAGAAGGGTGGAGGATGGGAGATTTACTCATAATATTGGTTAGGCTTAGTGTAGTAATACCTTAACATCTTGGTATT
>NW_013873239.1:0-308 GCF_000517525.1 Limulus polyphemus
CGGAAAATCAAACTACAGCTTAGCAGATTTGATGGCAGCAATACAAGAACAGCAAAAGATACAAGAAGAACGAGAAAAGAAACAACAAGAACGAGAAGAGAGATTACAACAGTTGTTGGAGGAAAAAGAAAAGAAACAAGAAGAACGAGAAAAGAAACAAAAAGAGAGACAACAGCAGTTGCAAGAAAACCTGCAACAGTGGCAGTTCGACCAACAAAATAAACAAGAGGAGAGGTTACAACAGTTGTTGGATGAAAAAGAAAAGAAACAAGAAAAACGAGAAGAGAAATTACAACAGTGGTTGGAGG
>NW_013873240.1:0-310 GCF_000517525.1 Limulus polyphemus
CAAACCCTCACGTATAGTCCTAGTGAAAGTCGTGTTCTTGTTGTGAGGAGAGTATTTTTATTTAAATTTGTGTTTTGTGATAAAGAAACGGTTGTTGCACATATTGTAGTTATTTTTCTAATTGTCTGAATCTTGAGTACCCAAAGTGTGAAATGTTTTATGGATTTTTGTTTGTGGTGCCATTCGGTAGATAGCGTATGAGTTTTGGTTACATACATAGATACTGACATACACGCTATGTTATTATAGTACGATGAGAAAATGTTTGCGTTATTCTGTTTTTGTTTTTGAATTTCGCGCTAAGCTACAC
>NW_013873241.1:0-308 GCF_000517525.1 Limulus polyphemus
GCCCTGCTTGGGAGAAGGTGTGTATTCTAAGCCCTGTGAAAAACACTATTGGATGCAATGGGACCAGTTAAAGCTTGCAGATGGTATTCTTGTACGAAGATGGGAAACTACAGATGGGAAAGTGACGACTTGGCAAACAGTTATACCGAGGAAGTTACGGGAAGTTGTACTGCGTCAATCCCATGATAATTTAACAGGAGGACATCTCGGAATTAAGAAAACATTGAGTCACCTACCACAAAGATTTTACTGGATAAGTATGAGGCGTGATGTGGAAGAATGGTGCAGGACACGCAGTACATGTAGTG
>NW_013873242.1:0-310 GCF_000517525.1 Limulus polyphemus
AACAAAAAACTAGACATTTGAATACTACAACAGAGGACGAAATATTTAACAAATAAAACAAATGACCAGATATTTCATATATATAACAGAAACCAGTTATTTCATAATTAAAAAAGACGACCAAAGTTTTAATAACTATAACTAATAACCAGATATATGATAAGTATAACAGATGACTAGATATTTGATAACTAGAACAGAAGACCAGATATTCGTTAAGAATGACCGATAACTAAATATTTCAAAAGTATAACAGGGGACTAGATATTTTAAAAGTATAACAGATAACCAGATATTTGATAAGTGTAAC
>NW_013873243.1:0-432 GCF_000517525.1 Limulus polyphemus
CCCCAAACTCGTGCTGGAAACCAGTACGTTGGTGTGGGGATGGATTATTTCACCAAGTGGCCTGAGGCATATGCAATACCAAATCAGGAAGCTACAATTGTAGCTTGGCTATTATTGATTTGGTATGACATATGAACTGCGTTCAGATCAAGGCTGCCGTAACTTTGAATCAGCTGTGTTCCAAGAATGCTGCAAGTTGTTTGGCATCCGAAAGACCAGGACAATGCCACTGCACCCACAGTCTGATGGATGGTAGAAAAGTACAACTGGACACTGGGACAGGAATTGGCAAAGTTTTGTAATAGCCGCCAAGATGACTGGGATGATGTCCTATAGGCCATCAATAGTGGAGGGAGTAAGACATCCCAGTCATCTTGTCGGCTATTACAAAACTTTGCCAATTCCTGTCCCAGTGGCAGAGCATGAAACCAC
>NW_013873244.1:0-310 GCF_000517525.1 Limulus polyphemus
ACAGTATTGTTAAATCTTGTGTCTTCTTATTGACAGTACACAGTATTGTTAAATCTTGTGTCTTCTTATTGAGTGTAAACAGTATTTTTATCTATTGTTTCTTCTTATTGAGAGTACACAGTATTGTAAAATCATGTGTCTTCTTCTTGAGAATACACAGTATTCTTAAATCTTGTGTCTTCTTACTGACTGTACAAAGTTTCGTTAAATACTGTATCTTCTTATTGACAGGACACAGTATTGTTAAATCTTGTGTATTCTTTTTGACAGTAAACAGTATCGTTAAATCTTGTGTCTTCTTATTGACAGT
>NW_013873245.1:0-310 GCF_000517525.1 Limulus polyphemus
CGTTTTATAAATTAAATTCCACTACTTGCATCCACAATATATATATATTAACAGCGTTACCTGCCGTATCACTTGTAAGGCCTCATAAACTAAATTCCACTACTTGCATCCACAATATATATATGTATTAACAGCTTTACCTGCCGTTTCACTTGTAAAGCCTTATAAACTAAATTCCACTACTTGCATTCAAAATCTATGTATATTAACAGCTTTACCTGCTGTGTCACTTATAAGGTTTTATAAATTAAATTCCACTACTTGCATCTACAATATATATATATTAACAGCTTTACCTGCCGTGTCACTT
>NW_013873246.1:0-307 GCF_000517525.1 Limulus polyphemus
ACAGTAGAAGTATGTTATTCAGTAGCAAGACCTGTGTGTTATAATGAAGAGATACATTATACTTTGGTTTATATGATCCACAGAAGAAATATGTTGTTCAGTAGCAAGTACTGTGTGTAATAATAAAAGATACAATATACTTTGGTGTATATGAACCACAGTAGAGGTATGTTATTCAGTAGCAAGTACTGTGTGTAATAATGAAGAGACACACTATACTTTGGTGTATATGAACCATAGTAGAGGTATGTTGTTCAGTAGCAAGTACTGGGTGTAATAATGAATAGATACACTATTCTTAGGTGTA
>NW_013873247.1:0-310 GCF_000517525.1 Limulus polyphemus
TCTTACATTCACTAGGTACACTCCCTTTATTAGCCACAGAAGCCTACATGTTATACACCTTACATTCACTAGGTACACTGCCTTTATTAGCCACAGAAGCCTACACGTTATACACCTTACATTCACTAAGTACACTCCCTTTATTAGCCACAGAAGCCTACACGTTATACACCTTACATTCACTAAGTACACTCCCTTTATTAGCCACAGAAGTCTACACGTTATACATCTTACATTCACTAGGTACACTCCCTTTATTAGCCACAGAAGCCTACACTTTATACACCTTACATTCACTAAGTACACTCCC
>NW_013873248.1:0-310 GCF_000517525.1 Limulus polyphemus
ATATTTACAAACTAATCTTAACATATATTTACAAACTAATCTTAACATGTATTTACAAACTCATCATAACATATATTTACAAACTAATCTTAACATCTATTTACAAACTAACCTTAACATGTATTTACAGACTAATCTTAACATGTATTTATAAACTAATCTTAACATGTATTTACAAACTAATCTTAACATCTATTTACAAACTAATCTTAACATGTATTTACAGACTAATCTTAACATATATTTACAAACTAATCTTAACATCTATTTAGAAACTAATCTTAACATATATTTACAAACTAATCTTAAC
>NW_013873249.1:0-309 GCF_000517525.1 Limulus polyphemus
TGGCTGAGTAAATTAGAAACACAGTAAACATATTTGACCACACATAACTGTCTAGTTCCCCCAGTATAGAACCAGTGGTCTTTTGTACCCACTGTCTGCTTAATGATACTAGAAAATATCTCGAGCTCCATCACAATGGATTGTTGGATCCAAGGGATATTTCTCTTAATAATAGCCTTCGCTTTGAGGATATGAGTCTTGCTCCTAAAGTTGTGATTTCTGTTTCAGAGACGTTATTATCCTGAACGCTCTGTGGTACGAGTTTCTCTACTTACACCAATAGTACCGACGACAATCTTCTTCGAAATG
>NW_013873250.1:0-310 GCF_000517525.1 Limulus polyphemus
GGTATATCATCTAATGACTTACCTGTGGGTCGATGCTTCACGAGGTATATCATCTAACCACTTACCTGTGAGTTGATGCTTCACGAGGTATATCATCTGAAGACTTACCTGTGGGTCGATGCTTCACGAGGTATATCATCTAATGATTTACCTGTGAATTGATGCTTCACGAGGTATATCATCTAATGACTTACCTGTGGGTCAATGCTTCACGAGGTATATCATCTAATGACTTACCTGTGGGTCGATGCTTCATGAGGTATATCATCTAATGACTTACCAGTAAGTCGATGCTTCACGAGGTATATCA
>NW_013873251.1:0-310 GCF_000517525.1 Limulus polyphemus
AGTTGTTCACTAAATACTACACCAGCACATATCTATAGGGAATATTTGAACAGGAAGGAATTGTTCACTAAATACTACACCAGCACATATCTATAGGAAGTATTTGAACAGGAAGGAATTGTTCACTAAATACTGAACCAGCACATATCTATAGGAAGTATTTGAACAGGAAGGAATTGTTCACTAAATACTGAACCAGCACATATCTATAGGGAATATTTGAACAGGAAGGAGTTGTTCACTAAATACTACACCAGCACATATCTATAGGGATTATTTGAACAGGAAGGAGTTGTTCACTAAATATTAC
>NW_013873252.1:0-308 GCF_000517525.1 Limulus polyphemus
TATAACTAACCACCCATCTCCACGTCTACTTGTACAGAGAACTAACCATCCATCTCCACGTCTACTTGTACAGAGAACTAACCATCCATCTCCACGTCCACTTGTACAGATAACTAACCATCCATCTCCATGTTTACTTGTACAGATAACTAACCACACATCTCCACGTCCACTTGTACAGATAACTAACCACCCATCGCCATGTTTACTTGTACAAATAACTAACCATCCATCTCCACGTCTATTTGTACAGATAACTAACCACCCATCGCCATGTTTACTTGTACAAATAACTAACCATCCATTTC
>NW_013873253.1:0-310 GCF_000517525.1 Limulus polyphemus
TGAACACCTAAACTGTAGAGGGGATCCTGCAAGCAACTACCGAGCCACAGCAAACCGTGGCAGAACCTACAGAGTCACCCGATTTTGAACCATCCGTGTAAATGGGAAGAGAGGAATGGTTCGAAAGATGTTCAACAAAAAGAAGATGGTACTTCCAATCGGGAGTATCTGCCTTCCCCAGATGACTCAAGGAAAGGTCACAGGATGGAATGGTAATAAGCCATGGTGGAATGAGCTGATCATTGGGGACAGCAATGTCATCCAATGCCAGACCCAATTCAGCCAGTAATGCCCGGATACGAAGGCCAAA
>NW_013873254.1:0-308 GCF_000517525.1 Limulus polyphemus
GTAAGAAAACACAAGATTTAACAATAATTTTTCCTGTCAGTAAGAAGACACAAGATTTAACGATACTGTGTACTGTCAATAAGAAGACAAGATTTAACGATACTGTGTACTGTCAATAAGAAGACACAAGATTTAACTATACTGTGTACTGTCAATAAGAAGACACAAGATTTAACGATACTGTGTACTGTCAATAAGAATACACAAGATTTAACGATACTGTGTTCTGTCAATAAAAAGACACAAGATTTAACGATACTGTGTACTTTCAATAAGAATACACAAAATTTAACGATACTGTGTACTGT
>NW_013873255.1:0-690 GCF_000517525.1 Limulus polyphemus
TATCTTTACTAATACGGGTACTGAAATGAAAACAATAATATCATTGTTTAACATTCGTATTGTTAAACAATAAATATTTTCATATAAAGTGTTGTTAATATTATTTGTTCACATAAGAAAAACATTCAATATGAAACATGTTTCAAACCGCACCAACTTGGTAATATTTAACTTGTGAAAAATGTTTAGTTTCAAGTCATTAGAAATTATAATACCTGAAGGTAATCTAACCAATGGGAATGAAGCACCGAAACCATTTGTTATATACCTAGTCTTAACTTACGTTACAGAAGAATATCTGCTAAATCAGATCGGTTCTGGTGTTATTAAGATTAATCTGAACTATTATGCACATAGACGTATGTGGCGGGAAGACTAGGAGGCAACCACCCTAGCTTGCAATACAGAGTCATTCGGACAATTTTCAATTTTCATTCGGACAAAGTAAGAAGCAGAAAATATAACTTCATTCTGTCGAACATTGTATACATTGATTTTGCACGTAATGAACTTTAGTAAAACCCCATAAATGAGAATTTATATAGATTTTTGTACAATGATCTATTAATATTTATATATAGGATGTTTGTTAACCGGATTTATTTTAAAAAAGGAGCTGTGTTGTTGGAAGTTCTGTGCTTTTCTTCAAACTACTTCCATTTTCGAAGATCGTATTCAGTTTGATTAATA
>NW_013873256.1:0-305 GCF_000517525.1 Limulus polyphemus
GACTTAAAAATATGACCCAAAACTCAGGTAACTTACCATTGGTGAAATCGGGTCCATGAGTGGAATATCAATTTTGATAAAAGAGTTAGCACAAAGGATCACATATAAAGTGTAAAAGACTTAAAAATATGACCCAAAACTCAGGTAACTTACCATTGGTGAAATCGGGTTCATGAGTGGAATATCAATTTTGATAAAAGAGTTAGCACAAAGGATCACATATAAAGTGTAATAGACTTAAAAATATGACCCAAAACTCAGGTAACTTACCATCGGTGAAATCGGGTTCATGAGTGGAATATCAA
>NW_013873257.1:0-579 GCF_000517525.1 Limulus polyphemus
TTAATGTTTTCCATTTGTACTTCTTGTTTCCTTTCTTGTTCCAGTTGCCACTGCTGTAGTCTCTCTTCTTGTTTCTTTTCTCGTTCTTCTTGTTTATTTTCTTTCTCCTCCAACAACTGCTGTAATTTCTCTTCTTGTTTATTTTGTTGTTCGAGCTGTCATTGTTGCAGATTTTCTTGCCACTGCTGTAATCTTTCTTCTTGTTTCTTTTCTTTTTCCTCCAACAACTGCTGTAATCTTTCTTCTTGTTTCTTTTCTCATTCTTCTTGTTTCTCTTCTTTTTCCTCCAACAACTGCTGTAATCTTTCTTCTTGTTTATTTTGCTGTTCGAGCTGCCACTGTTGCAGATTTTCTTGCAACTGCTGTTGTCTTTCTTCTTGTTTCTTTTCTTTTTCCTCAAACAACTGCTGTAATCTCTCTTCTTGTTTAATTTCTCATTCTTCTTGTTTTTTTTTTATCCCACTTTCTGACACCAATTTGTTACGTCTCCGTTTGTTAATTAACTTTCCGTAACTTTGTTCCGGCGAAACTTAAGCGACACAAGTCTTTTCTTAATAAAACTGGTTTATTATTTCCGAA
>NW_013873258.1:0-310 GCF_000517525.1 Limulus polyphemus
TGCCTGTGGGTTATTATAATTTGAATTATGAGTATAATTGGATGGGAATAACCTTAATAGTGTATTATGAAGGAAAGGGATCGTGGTGTAATAGTCGATCAGTTTCTAAAGCCATCCAAGCAGTGTGCTGTTGCTAGTGATAGGGCAAATAGGATTTTAGGTTGTATCTATAGAAATATTGAATACAAGTCTAAAGAGTTTATACTTTCATTGTACAGGTCACTGGTGAGGCCACATTTGGAATATTGTGTTCAGTCTTGGGCTCCTTACCTTAGGAAAGACATTGAATTGTTGGAAAGGGTTCAGAGAA
>NW_013873259.1:0-310 GCF_000517525.1 Limulus polyphemus
AAAAGAAACAAGAAGAACGAGAAGAGAAATTACAACAGTTGTTAGAGGAAAAAGAAAAGAAACAAGAAGAGAGACAACAGCACTTACAAGAAATCCTACAACAATGGCAAGTCGAACAGCAAAGTAAACAAGAGAGACTACAGCAGTGGTTGGAGGAGAAAGAAAATAAACAAGAAGAGAGATTACAACAGTTGTTGGAAGAAAAAGAAAAGAAACAAGAAGAAAGACAACAGCAGTTACAAGAAAACCTACAACAATGGCAGCTCGAACAGCAAAGTAAACAAGAGAGACTACAGCAGTGGTTGGAGGA
>NW_013873260.1:0-371 GCF_000517525.1 Limulus polyphemus
CGATTAGTGTTGTGTAATCTGACTAGTTAACAATAATTCACACTTCCTCCCATCTTATAACGATTAGTGTTATGTAATCTGACTAATTAACAATAATTCACACTTCCTCCCATCTTATAACGATTAGTGTTATGTAATCTGACTAGTTAACAATAATTCACACTTCCTCCCATCTATAAACGATTAGTGTTGTGTAATCTGTCTAGTTAACAATAATTCACACTTCCTCCCATCTATAAACGATTAGTGTTATGTAATCTGTCTAGTTAACAATAATTCACACTTCCTCCCATCTTATAACGATTAGTGTTGTGTAATCTGACTAGTTAACAATAATTCACACTTCCTCCCATCTTATAACGATTAGTGTT
>NW_013873261.1:0-312 GCF_000517525.1 Limulus polyphemus
ACTATTGTTCAGTGGACTGGTAATTGTTGGTGTTGAGTGATTGTTTTTATTAAGAAACTATTGTTCAGTGGACTGGTAATTGTTGGTGTTGAGTGATTGTTTTTATTAAGAAACTATTGTTCAGTGGACTGGTAATTGTTTGTATTGAGTGATTGTTTTTATTAAGAAACTATTGTTCAGTGGACTGATAATTGTTTGTATTGAGTGATTGTTTTTATTAAGAAACTATTGTTCGGTGGACTGGTAATTGTTGTTGTTGAGTGATTGTTTTTATTAAGAAACTATTGTTCAGTGGACTGATAATTGTTGTTG
>NW_013873262.1:0-590 GCF_000517525.1 Limulus polyphemus
ATGTTCACCCTGTAGTTTCAGTTGTTGTAGTGCTGTGTAGCTGGTTTTTACCAGTATAATGACTAATGTTCACCCTGTCGTTTCAGTTGTTGTAGTGCTGTGTAGCCAGTTTTTATCAGTACAATGACTAATGTTCACCCTGTAGTTTCAGTAGTTGTAGTGCTGTGCAGCCAGTTTTTACCAGTATGACTAATGTTCACCCTGTAGTTTCAGTTGTTGTAGTGCTGTGTAGCCAGTTTTTATCAGTATAATGACTAATGTTCACCCTGTAGTTTCAGTAGTTGTAGTGCTGTGCAGCCAGTTTTTACCAGTATAATGACTAATGTTCAGCCCTGTAGTTTCAGTTGTTGTAGTGCTGTGTAGCCAGTTTTTACCAGTATAATGACTAATGTTCACCCTGTAGTTTCAGTTGTTGTAGTGCTGTGTAGCCAGTTTTTATCAGTATAATGACTAATGTTCACCCTGTAGTTTCAGTTGTCGTAGTGCTGTGTAGCCAGTTTTTACCAGTATAATGACTAATGTTCACCCTGTCGTTTCAGTTGTCGTAGTGCTGCGTAGCCAGTTTTTACCAGTATAATGACTAATGTTCA
>NW_013873263.1:0-310 GCF_000517525.1 Limulus polyphemus
CTAAAGAAGTTAAAGAATTACATATTTTTGGTTTTCAAAGTCGTTCATTCTCAAACACCCGACCGTTACCTTTGTAATGGACAGTGACCCCAAGAGGACACACAAAATTGCAGTATTTCAAAATGTATCCGATATATTAATGCCGCAACTAAGCAATATTCACTTTAGCCTTGAAAACAAAAGGCTTTGAAAAAAATATTGAATTTTGCAATTACTTCAGTGAGCTAACGCCCTTTACAACAAAGTATTAAATAATTTTATCTCACCAAATGTAGCGATTATCGACATTTCATTCTGAAATTTCTTGGTG
>NW_013873264.1:0-310 GCF_000517525.1 Limulus polyphemus
CAATAGAGATACATCACTGGGGACATGGTATTATACAACTTAGTAGAAGAGATGTCAATAGGGATACATCACTGGGGACATGGTATTATACAACTTAGTAGAAGAGATGTCAATAGGAATACATCATTGTGGACATGGTATTATACAACTTAGTAGAAGAGATGTGAATAGGGATACATCATTGTGGACATGGTATTATACAACTTAGTAGAAGAGATGTGAATAGGGATACATCATTGTGGACATGGTATTATACAACTTAGTAGTAGAGATGTCAATAGGGATACATCATTGTGGGCATGGTATTATA
>NW_013873265.1:0-425 GCF_000517525.1 Limulus polyphemus
GAACAGTTTGAATCTTTCTCTACTGAGATTGATGTAGAACAGTTAATCTTTCTATACTGAGATAGATGTAGAACAGTTTGAATCTTTCTATACTGAGATAGATGTAGAACAGTTTGAATCTTTCTCTACGGAGATAGATGTAGAACAGTTTGAATCTTTCTCTACTGAGATTGATGTAGAACAGTTAATCTTTCTATACTGAGATAGATGTAGAACAGTTTGAATCTTTCTATACTGAGATAGATGTAGAACAGTTTGAATCTTTCTATACTGAGATAGATGTAGAACAGTTTGATTCTTTCTATACTGAGATAGATGTAGAACAGTTTGAATCTTTCTATACTGAGATAGATGTAGAACAGTGTGAATCTTTCTATACTGAGATACATGTAGAACAGATTGAATATTTCTATACTGAGATAGAT
>NW_013873266.1:0-311 GCF_000517525.1 Limulus polyphemus
AATCCAACACACACATCAATTTTTTTTTCATTTAAATATTTGTTTTATGACTTTGTTTACGATTTCTAATATAAGGTTAATTTACTGTCTGACTTCACAGAATAGATAAATTAATTAATTCATTGCGTATTGTTGTCGATTAATTTACTCCAAACATATATATATTTAGATGATGTATCCAACAGTTGTATAAAATAATAATAATTGAATATATCTTTAATGGTTCTTGGCATTAGTAAGCATGTGTGGTTTTGTTGTTGTTAAGCTAAACAGTGGGCTATCTGTGCTGTTTTCACTGCGGGAATCGAAAC
>NW_013873267.1:0-309 GCF_000517525.1 Limulus polyphemus
ATGTACTTTGTCGAATGTTCAAGTTCTTACTAGAAATAGGTTACGCTGGTATATATATAGGAAGGGACAACGTGACGCGGTAAGGTGTAGATAGTGAGTAATTGATCTGCGGTCGGAGTATTATTGACGTTCGTTGCTATAGCGTTTGTTTAGCGCGATTGTTGAGTGTATCAGTTAAGTTATATTCGGAAAGAATAAACCAGTTTTATTAAGTAAAGGCTTGTGTCGTTAAAGTTTCGTTGGAACAAAGTTACGGAAAGTTAATTAACAAACGGAGACGTAACAAATTGGTGTCAGAGAGTGGGACAG
>NW_013873268.1:0-310 GCF_000517525.1 Limulus polyphemus
AGTTTTATCAACATATTAGTTATAGTCAATCTAAAAAACTTACTCCCTTTCTTTTAGCTACTGTTGTAGGTTTTGTTTCTGTTCTAGTTTTATCAACTTATTAGTTATAGTCAATCTAAAAACTTACTCCCTTTCTTTTAGCTGCTGTTGTAGGTTTTGTTTCTGTTCTAGTTTTATCAACTTATTAGTTATAGTCAGTCTAAAAACTTACTCCCTTTCTTTTAGCTGCTGTTGTAGGTTTTGTTTATGTTCTAGTTTTATCAACTTATTAGTTATAATCAGTCTAAAACCTACTCCTTTTTTTTAGCTG
>NW_013873269.1:0-568 GCF_000517525.1 Limulus polyphemus
AGATCTAAAGTTGTTTGTCCTGGTAATGACTAAATCTAAAGTTGTTTGTCCTGGTCATAACTAGATCTAAAGTTGTTTGTCCTGGTAAGAACTAAATCTAAAGTTGTTTGTCCTAGTAATAACCAAATCTAAAATTGTTTGTCCTGGTAATAACTAGATCTAAAGTTGTTTGTCCTGGTAATGACTAAATCTAAAGTTGTTTGTCCTGGTAATAACTAGATCTAAAGTTGTTTGTTTTGATAGTAACTAGATCTAAAGTTGTTTGTTTTGATAGTAACTAGATCTAAAGTTGTTTGTCCTAGTAATAACTACAAACAACTTTAGATTTCTTTAGATCTAGTTATTACCAGGTTGTTTGTCCTGGTAATAACCAAATCTAAAGTTGTTTGTCCTGGTAATAACTAGATCTAAAGTTGTTTGTCCTGGTAATAACTAAATCTAAAGTTGTTTGTCCTGGTAATAACCAAATCTAAAATTGTTTGTCCTGGTAATAACCAAATCTAAAGTTGTTTGTCCTGGTAATAACTAGATCTAAAGTTGTTTGTCCTGGTAATAACTAAATCTAAAG
>NW_013873270.1:0-335 GCF_000517525.1 Limulus polyphemus
AAAAGTTCTAAGTTGTCTACATTTTCGCTTAACATGGACATAACATAGTCTATACTCTCTTCAATCGGAATACTAGGATATAATTCAACAACATCCGTAGTAAACAGGATAGAGTTATTACTCAGGAGTTGTGAGTCATCATTTAATTTTTTAAGAAAATAGTATCTACTGTTGATATGGGCAGGAATTAAATTTAGTAACGGGTGCAGGAGCCTATCCAACACCCATGCTATACTTTCAGTAGGTGATCCACAAGTAGATGCGATGGGTCGAAGGGGTAAGTCAAGGTTATGATCCTTAGGCCGGCCGTAAACTGAGGAACACGACTATTATGT
>NW_013873271.1:0-695 GCF_000517525.1 Limulus polyphemus
CTTTACTCTTGATTAGGTAATATCTTATACAGTAGCCCCCGAGTAACTCAGCTTTACTCTTGATTAGGTAATATCTTATACAGTAGCCCCGAGTAACTCAGTTTTACTCTTGATTAGATAATATCTTATACAGTAGCCCCGAGTAACTCAGTTTTACTCTTGATTAGGTAATATCTTATGCAGTAGCCCCCGAGTAACTCAGCTTTACTTTTGGTTAGGTAATATCTTATACAGTAGCCCACGAGTAACTCAGTTTTACTCTTGATTAGTTAATATCTTATACACTAACCCCCGAGTAACTAAGTTTTACTTGATTAGGTAATATCTTATAGAGTAGCCCCGAGTAACTTAGCTTTACTCTTGATTAGGTAATAACTTATACAATAGCCTCGAGTAACTCAGTTTTACTCTTGATTAGGTCATATAATAACTATACAATAGACTCGAGTAACTCAGTTTTACTCTTGATTAGGTATTATCTTATACACTAGCCCCAGAATAACTAACTTTTACTCTTGATTAGGTAATATTTTATACAGTAACCCCGAGTAACACAGCTTTACTCTTGATTAGGTAATATCTTATACAGTAGCCCTGAGTAACTCAGTTTTTCTCTTGATTAGGTAATATCTTATACAGTAGCCCCGAGTAACTCATCTTTTCTTTTGGTTAGGTAATATCTTATACATTAGCTT
>NW_013873272.1:0-308 GCF_000517525.1 Limulus polyphemus
GTTGGTCTAATAACTACTATTAACTACACGTTGGTCTAATAACTACTATTAACTACATGTTGGTGTAATAACTACTATTAACTAAATGTTGGTCTAATAACTACTATTAACTACATGTTGGTCTAATAACTACTATTAACTAAATGTTGGTCTAATAACTACTATTAACTACATGTTGGTCTAATAACTACTATTAACTTAATGTTGGTCTAATAACTATTATTAACTACATGTTGGTCTAATAACTACTATTAACTAAAAGTTGGTCTAATAACTACTATTAACTACATGTTGGTCTAATAACTACT
>NW_013873273.1:0-310 GCF_000517525.1 Limulus polyphemus
TACTCATCTGTAGCGTTTTTGGGTACAACAACTCCACGAACACCTAGGTGTAACTTTAGTTACCGAATTTATAACCACCATAATCATCTTTAGCTTTACTTGGTACAACTACTACATGAACACCTAGGTGTAACTATAGTTACCGAATTTATAACCACCATACTCATCTTTAGCCTTACTTGATACAACTACTCCATGAACACATAGGTGTAACTCTAGTTTCCGAATTTATAACCACCATACTCATCGTTAGCGTTATTTGGTACAACAACTCCCCGAACACCTAGGTGTAACTCTCGTTACCGAACTT
>NW_013873274.1:0-310 GCF_000517525.1 Limulus polyphemus
CTCGATGACATTAAGGTCTTGATTGACTCCTATCATCCCGCATGTCTCTCCTTACAGGAAACATTTCTGAAACCTGCCGATACAGTCACCCTTCGGCAGTTTTCCTTGTACCGGAATGACAGGTTGTGTGATGGGCGGGTACACGGAGGGGTGGCACTGTTGGTTGACCAGCATGTGCCCTCCTTATCCGTGTCCCTTGATACACCCTTGGCGGCTGTTGCCATACGTGTTTCCTTGGGTTGTGCCATCACAGTTTGTTCTCTCTACCTGTCTCCTGGGGAGACTTATAATCAATCGGACCTTGATGCCC
>NW_013873275.1:0-334 GCF_000517525.1 Limulus polyphemus
ATAGTTGGGTAACATTAGAAATACCGCATTGTCTCCTTACAGCGACGACCTTAATATCGCACTTAGAGATAGTTGGATAACATTAGAAATACCGTATTGTTTCCTTACAGCGACGACCTTAATATCGCACTTAGCGATAGTTGGATAACATTAGAAATACCGTGTTGTCTCCTTACAGCGACGACCTTAATATCGCACTTAGAGATAGTTGGTTAACATTAGAAATACCGTACTGTTTCCTTACAGCGACGACCTTAATATCGCACTTAGAGATAGTTGGATAACATTAGAAATACCGTACTGTTTCCTTACAGTGACGACCTTAATATCGCAC
>NW_013873276.1:0-600 GCF_000517525.1 Limulus polyphemus
GTATTGTTAAATCTTGTGTCTTCTTATTGACAGTACACAGTATTGTTAAATATTTTGTCTTCTTATTGACAGTACACAGTTTCGTTAAATCTTGTGGATTGTTAGTGACAGTACACAGTATCGTTAAATCTTAGTGTCTTCTTATCGACAGTGAACAGTATTGTTAAATTCTGAGTCTTCTTATTGACAGTACACAGTATCGTTAAATCTTGTGGCTTGTTAGTGATAGTACACAGTATTGTTAAATCTTGTCTTCTTTTTGATAGTACATAGTATTGTTAAATCTTGTGTCTTCTTATTGACAGTACTTTTTATTGATAGTACACAGTATCGTTAAATCATGTGTCTTCTTATTGACAGTACACATCATTGTTAAAACTTGTTTCTTGATACTGTGTACTGTCAATGTTAAATCTTGTGGCTTGTTAGTGATAGTATACAGTATTATTAAATCATGTCTTCTTTTTTGATAGTACATAGTATTGTTAAATCTTTTGTCTTCTTATTGACAGTACACAGTATTGTTAAATCTTGTGTCTTCTTATTGACAGTACACAGTATTGTTAAATCTTGTGTCTTCTTATTTACAGTACACATAAT
>NW_013873277.1:0-409 GCF_000517525.1 Limulus polyphemus
CCAATGTTAAGGTGTTTTTTTTTCAATATTTACTTTAAATTAAGAAATTAAATAATGTATAATACTTAAATTATAATTATAATCTACAGTTTGATACCAAACTTACTGACATAAATAAATGAAACTGTAGTTCAATAAAATTTTGAATGCAAGTCAACAAATCGATGACATGGCCCTTGACCCATGAGCCATCTGGAGAAGGTTAACAAAACTTTCAATGAGAAGAGAGTGCAAAAAATCTTTACTGATATGAAAATTTAATTGATAAAAGGGTGCAAAAGATCTCTATTGTCATAAAACTTCCACTAAAGTTGAGGTGAATAAGATCTTCACCAACATAAAACTTCCACTGAAGTTAGGTGAATAAGATCTTCACAGACATAAAACTTCCACTGAAGTTGAGGTGAAT
>NW_013873278.1:0-310 GCF_000517525.1 Limulus polyphemus
ACGTTCACAAAGACCACAAAAGTTGAGAAGCTACCTCAGCCAATACAAAAATTCACCCACGACCTACCTGCAAAGAAGGATACAATGAAAACTCAGTCCACGCAGACTCAACCACCATTAAACCACTCTTCAACATCGACTGACTTCTTCTAAACCCGTTAAACCCAGGCACGCATCTCCAAGAAAGCCTGGAGAACCCAGACAGAAGAACAGCCTGTCGCCAACTTTCGCAGATTCCTTTGCTCATCATCCAGACAGTCTCATTCACACTACGAATACAGGACAGATTCCGCGTTCGACGAAAGCTTCC
>NW_013873279.1:0-255 GCF_000517525.1 Limulus polyphemus
GTACTATCAATAACAAGCCACAAGATTTAGCAATACTGTGTCCTGTCAATAAGAAGATACAGGATTTATCAATACTGTGTACTGTCAATAAGAAGACATAATTTAACAATACTGTGTCCTGTCAATAAGAAGATAAAGAATTTATCAATAATGTGTACTGTCAATAAGAAGACACAAGATTTAACGATACTGTGTAATATCATAACAAGTCATAAGATTTAATGATACTGTGTACTATCAATAACAAGCCAAAAG
>NW_013873280.1:0-311 GCF_000517525.1 Limulus polyphemus
TCATTGCATCCTGCACGGTAGAGGGGTGTGCTTGCTTCACTTGTATCTTAAGTTGTGGACTGTCCAAGGCATCTACGAACTGATCCCTCGGCAACAACTTGAGAAGATCGGGTGGCGCAGTTGGGTAGGCCTTGTGTGCCATACTTTCCAAGTCCTGTGCAAGCTTTTGCAGTTTTCCCCTTTAGCACGGACTCTCGTCCTAAGCCTACCCCTGTAGACTTTGGACTGATTTTGGGTTCCGTACCTGAGTTCTAGAGCCGACACCAGTGCTCTATATTTGTGCCTGTCGTCTGCTGACAACTGTCCAAGTA
>NW_013873281.1:0-352 GCF_000517525.1 Limulus polyphemus
TGCTGTATTGGTCTACAGTAAAGTATCATGTGCTGTATTGGTCTACTGTAAAGTATTATGTGCTGTATTGGTCTAGAGTAAATTGTTGTGTGCTGTATTGGTCTACAGTAAAGTATCATGTGCTGTATTGGTCTACAGTAAAGTATTATGTGCTGTATTGGTCTACAGTAAAGTATCATGTGCTGTATTGGTCTACAGTAAAGTATCATGTGCTGTATTGGTCTACTGTAAAGTATCATGTGCTGTATTGGTCTACGGTAAAGTGTTATGTGTTGTATTGGTCTACAGTAAAGTGTTGTGTGCTATATTGGTCTACAGTAAAGTATTATGTGCTGTATTGGTCTACAGTAAA
>NW_013873282.1:0-310 GCF_000517525.1 Limulus polyphemus
ACATGGAAGATGAATGCATATTAGGATTGGACTATCTACTACCAATGAAGTTTGTAATTGATTTTGATAAAATGACGTTTGGGAATAACAAAGGCCAAGTTCCGGTAACTGTCAAACGAGAGATTGTGCTGATTGGGTGCCAGCGGGCTGAAGTCAAGCCGACTGAAAAAGTTGATGATGATGATGAAGTGGAACTAAATACAGATATCAAAGCAGAACAGGAGAAAGACCAAGACTTGAAGCCTATAATTGGTTTCCTAAAAGCGAGTATTGTGCGCCCTGCTTGGGAGAAGGTGTCTAGTCTAAGCCC
>NW_013873283.1:0-310 GCF_000517525.1 Limulus polyphemus
TTACAAACTTCCTTGGTAGTAGATAGTCCAATCCCAATATGCATTCATCTTCAATGTCAGCCAAGTCTACTTTCTGTCTGTCCTTTATGTCCATGAGCTCAATAGTTACCCACACTGGTCCCCACAATCTTGTAGAATGTCCTGTCACACCATAAAGCTTCTGTATCGCTTCTGGTACTCCTTCGTGATCTAACACCTTGATGCTCACAAAGGTTTGCTGAGACGCAGAGTCTATGAAAAAGTTGTACCTTTGGCCATCCAGCTTTCCTGTCACGTAGACACTGTGTGTGCTTGGCATTTTACACCTAGC
>NW_013873284.1:0-310 GCF_000517525.1 Limulus polyphemus
CAGATACCTTTGAATTGTTTAATACATTTAATATTAAACTTTGTACATCCAAATCTTAACGATATTATTCGATTCTGAGAGGGACAGCAATAGTTACTTACATAGGGTTTGAGCAGGAAACGTTGGATACTCTCATCATGGTTTCAGGCATAGTTGGGTCAGCTGGGCAATAGACAGCAGGTCCAATGGCCTCCTTACTTCAAGTCGGGAGACGTGTGAACATATGAACATATCGGAATTTCCATCAAAACGCAAAAACAAATTGAGTAACCTCTGTGTTTCCTCTACACGCTAACATATTGAAGAAACA
>NW_013873285.1:0-309 GCF_000517525.1 Limulus polyphemus
GGTAGATTTTAGATGAATTTTTTAAACAAACATGTACACAGATAGTGCGCTGGCTGTAAATGAATCAAATAAGCGATCATATGAATGGTGGTTTGGTAGATTTTAGAAGAATCTTATAAACGAACATGTACATAGATAGTGCGCTGGCTGTAAATTAATCAAATAAGCGATCATATGAATGGTGGTTTGGTAGATTTTACACGAATCTTATAAACGAACATGTAGACAGATAGTGCGCTGGCTGTAAATGAATCAAATAAGCGATCATATGCATAATGGTTTGGTAGATTTTAGATGAATCTTATAAAC
>NW_013873286.1:0-333 GCF_000517525.1 Limulus polyphemus
ATTTAAACAGGTAGTAACATACCAGTGTCAAAAACTAACATTAAACAACAGTAGATATTAACGGCATTAAAACTGGTAGTAACATACCAGTGTCAAAGATCAACATTAAACAACAGTAGATATTAACGACATTTAAACAAGTAGTGACATACCAGTGTCAAAGAAAAACATTAAACAAGAGTAGATATTAACGACATTTAAACAGGTAGTAACATACCAGTGTCAAAGACCAACATTAAACAACAATAGAAATTAACGACATTTAAACAAGTAGTAACATACCAATGTCAAAGACCAACATTAAACAACAGTAGATATTAACGACATTTAAAC
>NW_013873287.1:0-309 GCF_000517525.1 Limulus polyphemus
TTATATGTTGTCAATTTCTTGTCTCTGGGTGGGTTATTTTATGTAGTAAGAAGATAGTTATACGTTATCAATTTCCTGTTTCTAGGTGGTTAGTTTATGAGGTAAGGAGAGATTTATATGTTGCCAGTTAGTTTATGAGGTAAGGAGAGAGTTATATGTCGTCAGTTTCCTGTTTCTAGGTGGTTAGTTTATGAAGTAAGGAGAGAGTTATATGTTTTCAATTTCCTGTTTCTAGGTGGTTAGTTTATGAGGTAAGGAGAGAGTTATATGTTCTCAATTTCCTGTTTCTAGGTGGTTAGTTTATGAGGT
>NW_013873288.1:0-310 GCF_000517525.1 Limulus polyphemus
GTCTCTTCTGGTGCGTAATATGCGTGAACCATTTTTGGACAGAGCTGTGATGAAATATGGATTCTCTATGCGAATATTAAACGCCAAAAACAATGGCTCAGTGCTAGACAAAAATCACTTCCGACCCCAAAAGCTAGACTCCATCCGCAGAAAGTGATGCTTTGTATTTGGGGGACGTCAAAGGAATAATTCAATCCGCAGCGAACTGTCAATGCAGAGATCTATAGTCAGCAACTGGAACGTTTAAATCAAACCCTTCATGAGAAACACTCGTCAATCGGAAAGGTGTTCTTCTTCTTCACGACAATGC
>NW_013873289.1:0-310 GCF_000517525.1 Limulus polyphemus
GAGTACACAGTATCGTTAAATCTTGTGTCCTCTTATTGACAGGACAAATTATTGTTAAATCTTGTGTTTTCTTATTGACAGTGCACAGTATCGTTAAATCTTGTGTCTTCTTATTGACAGTACACAGAATCGTTAAATCTTGTGTCCTCTTATTGACAGGACACATTATTGTTAAATCTTGTGTTTTCTTACTGACTGTATATAGTATTGTTAAATCTTGTTTCTTCTTATTGACAGTACACAGTATAGTTAAATCTTGTGTCTTCTTATTGACAGTACACAGTATCGTTAAATCTTGTGTATTCTTATT
>NW_013873290.1:0-900 GCF_000517525.1 Limulus polyphemus
TTGTGATTTCACAATGTAGTCAGAATGGCTTGAAAACATTGTTTGTAACAGTTAATATGAGTTTCATGATTTCACAATGTAGTCAGAACGGCTTGAAAACATTATTTGTAACAGTTAATATGGGTTTTCATGATTTCACAATGTAGTCAGAATGGCTCGAAAACAGTGAATATGAGTTTTCATTATGATTTCACAGTGTAGTCAGAATGACTGAAAATCATTACTTGTAATAGTTAATATGAGTTTTCATGATTTCACAATGTAGTCAGAATGGTTCGAAAACGGTGAATATGAGTTTTCATTATGATTTCACAATGTAGTCAGAATGGCTGAAAACATTATTTGTAACAGTTAATATGAGTTTTCATTATTATTTCACAGTGTATTCGGAATGACTGAAAACCATTACTTGTAATAGTTAATATGAGGAAATCATGAAAACAATGTAGTCAGAATGGTTCGAAAACAGTGAATATGAGTTTTCATTGTAGTCAGAATGGCTTGAAAACATTATTTGTAACAGTTAATATGAGTTTTCATGATTTCACAATGTAGTCAGAATGGTTCGAAAACAGTGAATATGAGTTTTCAATGAGTTTTCACGATTTCACAGTGTAGTTAGAATGGCTCGAAAACAGTGTCGTGAAAACTCATATTCAGTCATTTTGAATACACTGTGAAATCATAATGAAAACTCATATTAACTGTTACAAATAATGTTTTCAAGCCATTCTGACTACATTGTGAAATCATGAAAACTCATATTAACTGTTACAAATAATGTTTTCAAGCCATTCTGACTACATTGTGAAATCATGAAAACTCATATTCACTGTTTTCGAGCCATTCTAACTACACTGTGAAAAAAACCATTACTTGTAACAGTTAATATGAGTTTCA
>NW_013873291.1:0-307 GCF_000517525.1 Limulus polyphemus
TTAATGACAGTACACATTTTTGTTAAATCTTGTGTCTTCTTATTGACAGGACACATTATTGTTAAATCTTGTGTTTTCTTACTGACAGTACACATTATCGTTGAATATTGTTTCTTCTTATTGACAGTACACATTTTTGTTAAATATTGTGTCTTCTTATTGACAGGACACATTATTGTTAAATCTTGTGTTTTCTTACTGACAGTACACATTATCGTTGAATATTGTGTCTTCTTATTGACAGTACACAGTATCGTTAAATCTTAGTGTCCTTCTTTATTGACAGTACACAGTATCGTTAAATCTT
>NW_013873292.1:0-310 GCF_000517525.1 Limulus polyphemus
ACTTGTGAACTCACTATGATATTGTTAACTGCTGTTTGTTTCTCAGTATATTATATTACTTTGTCAACTCACCATGATATTGTTAACTGCTGTTTGTTTCTCAGTATATTATATTTCTTTGTCAACTCACCATGATATTGTTAACTGCTCTTTGTTTCTCAGTATATTATATTACTTGTCAACTCACTATGATATTGTTAACTATTGTTTGTTTCTCAGTATATTATATTACTTTGTCAACTCACTATGATATTATTAACTACTGTTTGTTTCTCAGTATATTATATTACTTGTCAAATCACTGTGATAT
>NW_013873293.1:0-311 GCF_000517525.1 Limulus polyphemus
TAAACCAGTTTATTAAGAAAGAACTTGTGTCGCTTAAGTTTCGTCGGAACGAAGTTACGGAAAATTAATTAACAAACGGAGACGTAACAATATGTTTAAATACTACAGTAGTTGTAGAAGATATTTTTATTATATGTTTAAATGCTACAGTATTTGTAGAAGATACTTTTAGTATGTGTTTAAATGCTACAGTTTTTGTAGAAGATACTTTTAGTATGTGTTTAAATGCTACAGTATTTGTAGAAGATACTTTTAGTATATGTTTAAATACTACAGTATTTGTAGAAGATACTTTTAGTATATGTTTAAAT
>NW_013873294.1:0-310 GCF_000517525.1 Limulus polyphemus
GATAAGAGATTACGAAATAACTATTGGGAATTTTGATAAAAAGATCTCTATTTTTAAAGTCTTACATCAACGGCATCTTTGTATTGAAATATGAAGAAAAATAATTTTTTTCAAAATTTGGGAAAATTTTGGTTTTTTGTGAAAATATGAATTTTTTTGGAAAATGGAAAAAATGTTCTTTTGACGCAAAATTAATAGAAAAATATCCGATAGTGCTTATTTCGTCGGAAAACTTAAAATTGAGACATTATAGTATAGACGAAAAACATTATGTCACTATAATTCTAAAAAAATGAACTTTCGCTAATCC
>NW_013873295.1:0-437 GCF_000517525.1 Limulus polyphemus
TTGGTTATAAATTCAGTAACTATAGTTACACCTAGGTGTTCATGGAGTAGTTCTACCAAGTAAAGCTAAGGAAGAGTATGTTGGCTATAAATTCAGTAACTAGAGTTACACATAGGTGTTGATGGAGTAATTGTAACAAGTAAGGCTAAAGGAGAGTATGTTTGTTATAAATTCAGTAACTAGAGTTACACCTAGGTGTTGATGGAGTAGTTGTACCAAGTAAGGCTAAAGATGAGTATGGTGGTTATAAATTCAATAACTAGAGTTACACCTAGGTGTTCGTGACGCTGTTGTACCAAATAACGCTAAAGATTAGTATGGGGTTACACATTCAGTAACTAGAGTTACACCTAAGTGTTCATGGAGTAGTTGTACCAAGTAAGGGTAACCACCAAATTCATCTTTAGAAATTCGGTAACTAGAGTGACACCTAACTG
>NW_013873296.1:0-310 GCF_000517525.1 Limulus polyphemus
GATTAAACAATACTGTGTACTGTCAATAAGAAGACACAAGATTTAACGATACTGTGTACTATCAATAATAAGCCATAACATTGAACGATACTGTGTACTATCAATAACAAGCCACAAGATTTAACGAAACTGTGTACTGTCAATAAGAAGACAAAATATTTAACAATGCTGTGTACTGTCAATAAGAAGACACATGATATAACGATACTGTGTACTATCAATAACAAGCCATAAGATTCAACGATACTGTGTACTATCAATAACAAGGCACAAGATTTAACGAAACTGTGTACTGTCAATAAGAAGACAA
>NW_013873297.1:0-308 GCF_000517525.1 Limulus polyphemus
TTATGGCTTGAATTTTCTACTTCTAAAATTAATATTTATGTAGGGTGTTATACTTAATAACATTTTTGTTTAATTTTTGCGTTAGCTGTCTCGTGCTATACAGAATTTACTTGCTCAGCAGTTGTTATGGAAAACCACAAGGCTTATCTAAACCCATTAAAAGTTTTTCTTTTCCAAAAATTTATTGATTAGTGTCCACCTTTTAAACCAATTCTCTATATATACTCTCTCAGAAACATGTTACAATACCATGCATCTTTTCCTCATGCAGCAGTTGTTAAATTCTCACATTAAAAATATATTATTTG
>NW_013873298.1:0-310 GCF_000517525.1 Limulus polyphemus
GTTGAGGAATGATATCAGCTATTGTTACGAAGATGACGAATGATATCAGCTATTGCTACGAAGATGACGAATGATATCAGCTATTGCTACGAAGTTGAGGAATGATATCAGCTATTGCTACGAAGATGACGAATGATATCAGCTATTGCTACGAAGTTGACGAATGATATCAACTATTGTTACGAAGATGACGAATGATATCAGCTATTGCTACGAAGTTGACGAATGATATCAGCTATTGCTACGAAGATGACGAATGATATCAGCTATTGCTACGAAGATGACGAATGATATCAGCTATTGCTACGAA
>NW_013873299.1:0-308 GCF_000517525.1 Limulus polyphemus
ACCTTCATATTCTCATTGGTGGAACTGGTTTATTACCTTCATATTCTCATTGGTGGAACTGATTTAATTACCTTCAATATTCTCATTGGTGGAACTGGTTTATTACCTTAATATTCTCATTGGTGGAACTGATTAATTACCTTAATATTCTCATTGGTGGAACTGATTAATTACCTTAATATTCTCATTGGTGGAACTGATTAATTACCTTAATATTCTCATTGGTGGAACTGATTAATTACCTTCATATTCTCATTGGTGGAACTGATTAATTACCTTAACATTCTCATTGGTGGAACTGGTTTATT
>NW_013873300.1:0-310 GCF_000517525.1 Limulus polyphemus
TCTTCGTCAAGTTCAAATTGTTGTTCACGCTCTTATTAACGGTACCAGGAGAAACGTCCAGCTTCGATTCGGTGGCATCAAGGTTCGGAGGGCTCTGTTTCGTATCTATAGATTTCACTTTGCGAGATGAGAGTGTTAATCCAGATCGGCTTGGGGTAAGAACCTTCGTCAACTTCAAATTGTTATTCACGATTTTGTTAACTGTCCAGCTTCGATTCGGTGGCATGAAGGTTCGGAGGGCTCTGTTTCGTATCTATAGATTTCACTTTGCGAGATGAGAGTGTTAATCCAGATCGGCTTGGGGTAAGAG
>NW_013873301.1:0-310 GCF_000517525.1 Limulus polyphemus
AAGTCTACGTAGTGCAAAATGTTTCATTGTTAAGTCTACGTAATGTAGAATGTTTCATTGTTAAGTCTACGTAGTGTAGAATGTTTCATTGTTAAGTCTACGTAGTGTAGAATGTTTCATTGTTAAGTCTACGTAGTGTAGAATGTGTCATTGCTAAGTCTACGTAGTGTAGAATGTTTCATTGTTAAGTCTACGTAGTGTAGAATGTGTCATTGCTAAGTCTACGTAGAGTAGAATGTTTTGTTGTTAAATCTACGTACTGTAGAATGTTTCATTGTTAAGTCTACGTAGTGTAGAATGTTTCATTGTT
>NW_013873302.1:0-307 GCF_000517525.1 Limulus polyphemus
TGTGCTTGGCATTTTACACCTAGCTGATGGGACTTTCACGGTGGGGGATGATGAGTGTCCCTCAACACCAACCACTACTGGTCTCCTTGAGGATGACTTGTTGGTAATATTCCTCCTACACTGGCTCCTCAAATGTCCGTGCTTTCCACAGTTCCAACAACCTTTCTGGATACCAGACTTTCCTGCTGTGGCATCTCCCCTGTGTTGAAGTTGCCAACATTGAGCTCTATTGTGCCCAGGTTTGTTACAGTGCCAGCAAAGTCCCTCAAACTTCTCTGAAAGCTGACCTTTTCTGGCCTTGAATCCA
>NW_013873303.1:0-309 GCF_000517525.1 Limulus polyphemus
AAAAATTGTAATACCAGATATCAGTTATTGTTATAATGTTGCCTAGATACCTATTTTAAAGCAGTGTTCCACAGTTAAACAAATTTTCAATGCTCAGTACACTGTTACCCAATGAAGTGTCCTGTAAGAGGGCTGAAAGCTCGTAAGTAAGAGTATTTTAACACAGAGAAAAGTCGTATATAATTCTACATATTAATTTACCTAAACAACAGTATAATATACTTGGTGAAACTAGTGCTGCGGAACAGACTATTTGTCCATATAGGAAATACACATTCATTTGGGAAAAGAAAAAAACAAAGGAAAGTA
>NW_013873304.1:0-329 GCF_000517525.1 Limulus polyphemus
ACAGTGGTTAGCGTATTGATATTTTGACTGTGAGATGAATACAGTGGTTAGCGTATTGATACTTTGACAGTGAGATGAATACAGTGGTTAGCGTATTGATACTTTGACTTTGAGATAAATACTGTGGTTATCCGTATTGGCATTTTGATTATTAGGTAAATGCAGTGGTTATCCGTATTGGCATTTTGATTATTAGGTAAATACAGTGGTTATCGCAAAACTATTTAATCTTATGTTAAAATCAAAAATATATATAAAGTTCTTATGGAATTAACATATAAGTATAGTAAAATTTTTTATTTCAGATTGTTTTGTTTGTTTTGGAATTT
>NW_013873305.1:0-326 GCF_000517525.1 Limulus polyphemus
GAACTGCCGACCACAGGGAAAGCATCAGGCCGACAATACCCTCCGCCAACTTTTGGGTTAGTCTTTATAAATAAAACAACGTCACATATATATATATATAATGCTTCAATGACTGAAAAGGTGAGCAGCAGTATTACGTTCGGCGCCTAGTTTCGATCCCGCGACCCGCAGCTTGTGAATCGAACGCCTTAACCACTAGGCTGAACTTGGTAACTTTTGAAAATAAAACCTCAACGATATCTTCTCTTCCTTGCATTCTTGGATATTGAAGCTAACGTTTTAAAGTTCAAAGCTCCTATGATAAATGGCCCGGCATGGCCAGGTGG
>NW_013873306.1:0-309 GCF_000517525.1 Limulus polyphemus
ATATGTTTTCGTAAAAATACTAATGCCCGAAGAGAATCCATTGAAGTCAAACGATTTGTAACGTTCGAAATTTATAAATATTCCTGGTCAAATATCTTAACTTTTCCGATTGATAAGCGTTATAAAAATCACAGTTATAGCTTTCGAAGTTTATAGCACACTGATTATAGCGAACTACTGATAGACAATCGCCTTTTTGGTGCGTCGCGTTGGTTATATTTATTGGCGTGGGAAGGTTTCTAGAAAATTCAGATTACATAACAATAATGAGCTATATTTAAACGTTTATATATATATTGTTGATTCTTA
>NW_013873307.1:0-591 GCF_000517525.1 Limulus polyphemus
AATTACTAGTTAGCCACTGTTAAAGCAGGTTCCACGAAGAAATATTTTTTTCTTCGCATAACGATACGAGATACGTAATTATGATGTCAAAAAACACATGAGAATTAATCTGAATTACGGTATTGAGTTAGGACGTGAATGTGTTAATAACCACAACGTCTACAGTTTCGAAACGGAAAAATATGTTCCGAGGTGATTTTTTCCACTTTCTTTATAATTCTCTCAGGTCGTTTGAATTGAGCGATAAAGTGTTAATTAGATAACAGATAAGTATAAAACCAAAGGATCTCTAGCTCTCCACTCATTCTGCATCTACTCCTCACAAAAGTTAGTGTTCTCCAAGTAGAAATTTTTATGGTATGCCTGTTTCACTCTCTTCATGTTTGAATCTTACGATGGATTCGTAAGTGTTCTATTTTAAAGAAACATTATAACTATTGAGAATTCTTTTCCAACTGTTTTCGTTTAGATTTATAGGGAGGTAAAACTACTAGTATTCTATAACCTCTTTATAGGAAATTTAACGTTAACGTTTTGACAAAATTACAAGTTACAATTTATATAAAAGCAAATAGAAAATAACTTCTGCCT
>NW_013873308.1:0-309 GCF_000517525.1 Limulus polyphemus
GAACCCGCGACCCTCAGATTGTGAGTCGAGCGCCTTATCCACCTGGCCATGCCGGGCTTTCTATTATGAGTTAATGATGATGACAAGGACTGTTAATGGACAAATTATCGTTCTTTGTTTTTCAAGTCTCATTGTGAACGTTTTGATTTGTATCAATTTCATTATTGTTATATAGTGCTGATTTAATCGCATGTTTACAACTAATGTAATTTATAGTACTAAAATTATTGATTTATTTCTCTAATAGTCTATATATATATATATACATATGTATGTACACACATCCATAAGCAATATACATATATACTG
>NW_013873309.1:0-875 GCF_000517525.1 Limulus polyphemus
GCCATTTATGGTGTGACACAAAACCACAAAGGCGTTATAATTAACTTAGGCGTGAGCCTAAAATTTATTATAATAAAATTTAAACATAAGTGACACTGAAAATCACAGTTACTGATAAAAAAAAAACTACGACGATCTTTCTCTTTGCCTGGCATAAGTTAAGGCACTTGACTCGTAATCTGAGGGTCGCGGGTTCGAATCACTCCAAACATGCTCGCCCTTTCAGCCGTAGGGTCGTTATAATGTGACGGTCAATTCCACTATTCGTTGATAAAAGAGTAGCCAAAGAGTTGGTGGTGGCTGGTGATGACTAGCTGCCTTCCCTCTAGTCTTACACTTCTAAATTAGGGACGGCTAGCGCAAATAGCCCTCGTGTAGCTTTGCGCGAAATTGAAAACAAACAAACATAATTCGATAGGGTAATGTAATCTACACGTTGGCTGAGTGATTTACAACTTGTGTGGCAGAATTATTAGTTAGGCACCGCCGATTTCATCGACCTCGTAATCACCATAAGAATTATGAAATGATTCTAAATTACCCTTTTTTCTTTCTGAAATAACTGCGACCTGTAATAAAAAACACAACTGTTTATTTAAAATAATTTAAAGCTTGTAACAGTATACATCTATTTATATTTAATTTTATTGCTTATTGCCTTTTGCACCAGAAAGAAAAAAGGGTAATTTAGAATCATTTCATAATTCTTATGGTGATTACGAGGTCGATGAAATCGGTAGACCCTGTATAGAGTTCTGAAAAAAAAAACATTTGATAACTATTTAGGAGGTTTTAATAATTACGCAAACGAAATTTTCAGATGAAGAAAAGTATTTTTAATCTTAATATAAAAATCACTTTGCAATCGTAGCAGT
>NW_013873310.1:0-309 GCF_000517525.1 Limulus polyphemus
TAATTTCACACTTCTGATATAGTCCACACTTTAGAATATTCCACACCTCTGATTTACTGCACATTTCTGATATAGTCCACACTTTAGAATATTCCACACCTCTGATTTACTACACATTTCTGATATAGTCCACACTTTAGAATATTCCACATTTCTGATATAGTCCACACTTTAGAATGTTCCACATTTCTGATATAGTCTACACTTTAGAATGTTCCACACCTCTGATATAGTCCACACTTTAGAATATTCCACACCTCTGATTTACTACACATTTCTGATATAGTCCACACTTTGAAATATTCCACA
>NW_013873311.1:0-310 GCF_000517525.1 Limulus polyphemus
ACTATATTACACTTTACAATAAGGAAAGTCATCCACCTCATCCAGTTCTATGGCAGGCCCCTACCTATACTGGATACCACCATATAATAAGGAAAGTTATTCACCTCATCCAGTTCTAAGGCGAGCCCTACCATTATTGGATACCACTACATAATAAGAAAAGTTATCCAACTTCTCCTGACTTAAGACTGGCCCTACCTATACTGGATACCACCATACAACACCTTGTCCTGTCTTACAGCTGGCCTTACATATACTATACTCCACTTTACAATAAGGAAAGTCATCCACCTCATCCAGTTCTATGGCT
>NW_013873312.1:0-309 GCF_000517525.1 Limulus polyphemus
TATCTATCTATAAAAGACCTGCCAGTCACTTTCCATCTACAATAAAATACCTACCAATCACTATCCATCTACAAGAAAAGACCTACCAGCCACTAACCATATATAATGAAAGACCTACCAGCCACATTCCATCTATAATTAAATACGTACCAGCCACTATCCATCCATAATAAAACACCTACTAGTCACTATCCTTCTATAACAAAAGACCTACCAGTCACTATCCAACTATAATATAACACCTTCCAGTCCTTATCCATCTATAATATCAGACCTAAAAGTCACCACCCATCTATAATAATAGACCTA
>NW_013873313.1:0-308 GCF_000517525.1 Limulus polyphemus
GTGTCTTCTTATTGATAAAACACAGTATCGTTAAATTTCGTGTCTTCTTATAGATAGTACACAATAATGTTAAATCTTGGTTCTTCTTATTGATAGTACATTGTATTGATAAATCTTATGTATTCTTATTGACAGTACACAGCACTGTTAAATCTTGTGTCTTCTTTTTGACAATACATAGTATTGTAAAATATTGTGTCTTCTTATTCACAGTACACAGTATTGTTAAATATTGTGTCTTCTTCTTCACATTACACAGTATCGTTAAATCTCGTGTCTTCTTATTGATAGTACACAGTATTGTTAAA
>NW_013873314.1:0-309 GCF_000517525.1 Limulus polyphemus
AGGGAAAGGTATAATATGTCGAGTATTTACTACACCAGAGAATGGGATAGTATGTAGAGTATTTACTACACCACGGATAGGATACAGTATGTAGAGTATTTACTGTACCAGAGATAGGTAGAATATGTAGATTATTTACTACACCAGTGAAAGGGTACACTATGTAGAGTATTTACTGCACCAAAGATTGGGTACAGTCTTTAGAGTATTTACTACACCACGGATAGGGTACACTATGTAGAGTATTTACTGCACCAGTGATAGGATACAGTATGTAGAGTATTTACTGCACCAGGGATAGGTACAATA
>NW_013873315.1:0-309 GCF_000517525.1 Limulus polyphemus
GTACCGTTTATAGCTTGTGTATTATTGCCATCTATAGCATGAGTAGCACGTACCGTCTATAGCTTGTGTAATATTGCCATCTATAGCTTGAGTAGCACGTACCGTTTATAGCTTGAGTAGCACGTACCGTTTATAGTTTGAGTACTACTACCATCTATAGCTTGAGTAGCACGTACCGTTTATAGCTTGAGTAGCACGTACCGTTTATAGCTTGAGTACTACTACCATCTATAGCTTGAGTATTATTCCCATCTATAGCTTGAGTACTATTTACCGTCTATAGCTTGAGTACTATTTACCGTCTATAGC
>NW_013873316.1:0-309 GCF_000517525.1 Limulus polyphemus
ATCCTGACAGTGTAGTGTCCAGATAACTAGAGCACTTGTTTATAATCATGTTTCAGTGTTTGGTGTTGTTCCACTTTAATGTTTATCCTGACAGTGTAGTGTCCTGATAACTAGAATACTTGTTTATAATCTTGTTTCAGTGTTTGGTGTTGTTCCACTTTAATGTTTATCCTGACAGTGTAGTGTCCAGATAACCAGAGTACTTGTTTATAATCTTGTTTCAGTGTTTGGTGTTGTTCCACTTTAATGTTTATCCTGACAGTGTAATGTCCTGATAACTAGAGTACTTGTTTATAATCTTGTTTCAGT
>NW_013873317.1:0-308 GCF_000517525.1 Limulus polyphemus
ATATTATTATTATTATTGTATAATATACTGTATTAAGTAAATAATAGTTGATGATGTGATTAAAACTTGTAAAACAAAAGCTTGAATGTTTTAATAAAAGCACTTAAAATAAATCCAGCATTTTACAACTATTACTTGTTACATTAAATCGTTACATTAAAACATCATCCATTTTAAATAGATAGTAGTATGTAATAACTACTTATAGATGTTATGGATAAGAGGGATAAATTGGTAATGTAAATAGTGTAATGGATGAACATGATTTTATTTCATTGTAAAAACTGGTTGTTTGGTGTCCAACTTGT
>NW_013873318.1:0-308 GCF_000517525.1 Limulus polyphemus
AAACCATTAGTATAATTAACAACAGTAAACGGGAAGAAAAGTGAGTAATAACAAATCATTAAGTGTAATTAACAACAGTAAACGAGAAGAAAAGTGAGTAGTAACAAACAATTAGTGTAATTAACAACAGAAAACGGGAAGAAAAGTGATTGATATCAAACCATTAAGTGTAATTAACAACAGTAAACGAGAAGAAAAGTGAGTAATAACAAACCATTAGTATAATTAACAACAGTAAACGGGAAGAAAAGTGAGTAATAACAAACCATTAAGTGTAATTAACAACAGAAAACGGGAAGAAAAGTGAT
>NW_013873319.1:0-306 GCF_000517525.1 Limulus polyphemus
ATACTGTTCACTTTCGATAAGAAGACACAAGATTTAACGATACTGTGTACTATCAATAACAAGCCATAAGATTTAACAATACTGTGTACTGTCAATAAGAAGACACAAGTTTAAACAATACTATGTACTATCAAAAAGAAGACAAGATTTAACAATACTGTGTACTGTCACTAACAAGCCACAATATTTAACGATACTGTGTACTGTCAATAAAAAGACACAAGTTTTAACAATGCTGTGTACTGTCAATAAGAAGACACAAGATTTAACGATACTGTGTACTATCAATAAGAAGACACGAGATTT
>NW_013873320.1:0-309 GCF_000517525.1 Limulus polyphemus
GTTAAGTGTTGACAATACAATAACTGTGGAATATCAGCTGTATATAATTCTATTATGTGTTGACAATACATTAACTGTGGAATATCTGCTGTATATTATTATATTAAGTGTTGACAATAAATTTACTGGTGAATATCTGCTGTATATTATTATGTTAAGTGTTGACAATACATTAACCATGTAATATCAGCTGTATATTATTATGTTAACTATTGACAATACATTAATTGGAAAATATCTGCTGTGTAATATTATATTAAGTGTTGACAATATTAACCATGTAATATCAGCTGTTTATATTATGTTAAG
>NW_013873321.1:0-309 GCF_000517525.1 Limulus polyphemus
TGATGTCCTTACTAGTGCAGGATCTTAATGTGTTATACTATAATCCATTTATTACATAGCAATGACTGTAGGATGTCCTTACTAGTGTAGGATCTTAGTGTGTTATACTATAATCCATTTATTACATACAGCAATGACTATAGGATGTCCTTACTAGTGTAGGATCTTACTGTGTTATTCTATAATCCATTTATTACATACGGCAATGACTGTAGGATGTCCTTACTAGTGTAGGATCTTAGTGTGTTATTCTATAATCCATTTATTACATACAGCAATGACTATATGATGTCCTTACTAGTGTAGGAT
>NW_013873322.1:0-307 GCF_000517525.1 Limulus polyphemus
GCAGTACACAGTTTTGTTAAATATTGTGTTTTCTTATTGACAGTACACAGTATCGTTAAATCTTGTGTCTTCTAATTGGCATTTCACAGTATCGTTAAATCTTGTGCCTTCTTATTGAAAGTACACAGTATCGTTAAATCTTGTGTCTTCTATTTGACATTACACAGTATCGTTAAATCTTGTGTCTTCTTATTGACAGTACACAGTATCGTTAAATCTTGTGTCTTTTTGTTGATAGTACACAGTATCGTTAAATCTTGTGTCTTTTATTGAGTAGTACACAGTATTGCTAAATCGTGTGTCTTCT
>NW_013873323.1:0-309 GCF_000517525.1 Limulus polyphemus
GTGTAAGAGAATAAGTAACATCTGATATTGTTCTTGGATCAAGGGTAGGAGAATAACTAACATCTGATATTGTTCTTGGATCAAGTGTAGGAGAATAACTAACATCTGATATTGTTCTTGGATCAAGTGTAGGAGAATAACTAACATCTGATATTGTTCTTGGATCAAGTGTAGGAGAATAACTAACATCTGATATTGTTCTTGGATCAAGTGTAGGAGAATAAGTAACATCTGATATTGTTCTTGGATCAAGGGTAGGAGAATAACTAACATCTGATATTGTTCTTGGATCAAGTGTAGGAGAATAAC
>NW_013873324.1:0-308 GCF_000517525.1 Limulus polyphemus
CTCACCATTCAACTTTACTGGTTTACGTCTGAAAACTCACCATTCAACTTAGCTACTTTACGTCTGAAAACTCACCATTCAACTTAGCTACTTTACATCTGAAAACTCACCATTCAACTTAGCTGCTTTACGTCTGTGTCTTTTAGCTATTACTTCCAATTCTTTATCATACACATAATCTTCACATGAGAAACAGAAGACAGCACCGTAAGACAGATCAACAGCTGCAAAATAAAAAGTCAGCAATAAAACAATGAGAAAATTTCCAGCCATGGAAACTACACATTCATCTTCAATCATATTAAAAT
>NW_013873325.1:0-309 GCF_000517525.1 Limulus polyphemus
AGGAGCTCAGGTATGTAAAATATTTGTACATAACACTTCTAACCAGGAGCTCAAGTATGTAAAATATTTGTACATAACACTTCTAACTAGGAGCTCAGGTATGTAAAATATTTGTAGATAACATTTCTAACCAAGAGCTCAGGTATGTAAAATATTTGTAGATAACACTTCTAACCAGGAGCTCAGGTATGTAAAATATTTGTAGATAACACTTCTAACCAGGAGCTCAGGTAAAATATTTGTAGATAATACTTCTAACCAGGGGCTCAGGTATGTAAAATATTTGTAGATAACACTTCTAACCAGGAG
>NW_013873326.1:0-309 GCF_000517525.1 Limulus polyphemus
CTTGATCTGAATGCAGTTCGTATGGCATACCAAACCCGAAGAAGAAATCACTAATAGATGAAGCTAAAGTTCTAGCTTCCTGATTTGGTATTGCATATGCCTCAGGCCACTTGGTGAAATAATCCATCACCACACAAATGTACTTGTTTCCAGCACAAGTCTGGAGCAAAAGACCAGCAATGTTAATAACTTGATATAACTTCATTGGAGCATGTCCCTTATGCTTGGGTTCCTTTTAGCACAACATGTACTGCAGGTCCTGCACCATTCTTCCACATGTTGCCTCATACCTATCCAGTAAAATCTCTG
>NW_013873327.1:0-307 GCF_000517525.1 Limulus polyphemus
GTAACGCAGCATGGTCTGTCCTGATGGTAAACCTGGCACCATAGAGGTAAGGAATGAAATATGTCAGACCCTTTACTATAGCAAGGAGTTCTCTTCGTGTTACACAGTAGTTCCTCTCTGGTCTACTCAGGACCCTACTGAAGTAGAACACTCTCTGAGACAACACTCCTCCAATTCCGATATTACTAGCATCACAATCCAGTATGTATGACAGTGAGGGATTTGGAAGAATTAAAAGTGGAGATGAGGCCAATTTTCTTTCAATGTTTTGAAAGCATGCTGGCAAGAAACTGTCCATTCGAACTTC
>NW_013873328.1:0-309 GCF_000517525.1 Limulus polyphemus
ATATTACACCTTGTGTTAATACATTGATATATATTACACCTTGTGTTAATACATTGATATATACTACACCTTGTGTTAATACATTGATATATACTACACCTTGTGTTAATACATTGATATATATTACACCTTGTGTTAATACATTGATATATCATACACCTTGTGTTAATACATTGATATATACTACACCTTGTGTTAATACATTGATATATACTACACCTTGTGTTAATACATTGATATATATTACACCTTGTGTTAATACATTGATATATATTACACCTTGTGTTAATACATTGATATATACTACAC
>NW_013873329.1:0-308 GCF_000517525.1 Limulus polyphemus
TTATATTGTGACTTTATTTTAGGCCTGTGTAAGGCTGTAATTAATTCTTTATGTTATTGTCATTAAGTCGGTATTGAGTCACAAAACAAATAATCAAAATATTTCAGAGGTGGGGGCGCCAAAAGTGTCTTTGCCCCAGGGTGCTGAGAACCCTTGCTACACCACTGCCTCCAATCCAGTGTTTGCAGACTCCCCAACTCATACGGTTACAATATCCAGTCCATGCATCATTCCAGTACAATTCAGTAATCCCTCCAATCCAGTGTTTACAGACTCCCCTTATAGCTACAGAATATAAATATAGAAGC
>NW_013873330.1:0-309 GCF_000517525.1 Limulus polyphemus
GCTACTCTTTTACCAACGAATAGTGGGATTGACCGTCACATTATAATGCCCCCACGGCTGAAAGGGCGAGCTTGTTTGGTGGGACGGGGATTCGAACCCGCGACCATTGCGAGTCAAGCACCCTAACCACCTGGCCATGCCGTTCTTCATCAGTCAACTTCAGAAATCTGCGTGAGTTGCATGAATATTGTTTTTGTTTTTTCTGGAATTTCGCGCAAAGCTACACCAGGGCTATCTGTGCTAGCCGTTCCTAATTTAGCAGTGTAAGACTAGAGGGAAGGCAGCTAGTCATAACCACCCACCGCCAAC
>NW_013873331.1:0-308 GCF_000517525.1 Limulus polyphemus
GAAGGCTGTAACTAAGAACCTTGTTATAAAACACCATTATAAAAAGAAGGCTGTACTAAGAACCTTGTTATAAAACACCATCATAAGAAGAAGGTTGTAACTAAGAACCTTGTTATAAAACACCATCATAATAAGAAGGCTGTAACTAAGAGCCTTGCTATAAAACACCATCATAAAAAAAGGCTGTAACTAAGACACCTACTATAAAACACCATCATAAGAAGGCTGTACTAAGAACCTTGTTATAAAACACCATCATAAGAAGAAGGTTGTAACTAAGAACCTTACTATAAAACACCATCATAAAA
>NW_013873332.1:0-308 GCF_000517525.1 Limulus polyphemus
TGAATATACGTTTTTAATAAAAGAAAGGTTAAACTATGTTTATTGTACTTGGGTTGACAAGTGTGAATACAAGTTTTCAATAAAAGAAAGGTTAAACTATGTTTATTGTACTTGGGTTGACAAGTGTGAATACAAGTTTTTAATAAAAGAAAGGTTAAACTATGTTTATTGTACTTGGGTTGATAAGTGTGAATACAAGTTTTCAATAAAAGAAAGGTTAAACTATGTTTATTGTACTTGGGTTGACAAGTGTGAATACAAGTTTTTAATAAAAGAAAGGTTAAACTATGTTTATTGTACTTAGGTTG
>NW_013873333.1:0-309 GCF_000517525.1 Limulus polyphemus
GTTGGTTATTTGTATACACGTATTCATAAACCCATAAGTTCCAATACTTGGTTATTTGTATACACATATTCATAAACCCATGAGTTCCAATAGTTGGTTATTTGTATACACATATTCATAAACCCATGAGTTCCAATAGTTGGTTATTTGTATACACGTATTCATAAACCCATAAGTTCCAATACTTGGTTATTTGTATACACATATTCATAAACCCATGAGTTCCAATAGTTGGTTATTTGTATACACATATTCATAAACCCATGAGTTCCAATAGTTGGTTATTTGTATACACGTATTCATATACCC
>NW_013873334.1:0-310 GCF_000517525.1 Limulus polyphemus
ATTCACTTGTTATATAAAATACAGTTATAATTACAACAGCATGCCAAACTTCAATACATTTTTTAGGTCATAAAGACCCCGTGTATTCACTTGTTATATAAAATACAGTTATAAGCGCAAAGTTTTATAGTTTTTGTTAATTTGGTTATTAAAAGTCTTTAACCATTTTTTTTTCTTCAAGTGGTGATGACTAGCTGCCTTCCCTCTAGTCGTACACTGCTAAATTAGGGACGGCTAGCGCAGATAGCCCTCGTGTAGCTTTTGTGCGAAATTCAAAAAACAAACAAACAAACAAACAAACAAAAGTAGC
>NW_013873335.1:0-307 GCF_000517525.1 Limulus polyphemus
GTTACAGATAGCCTTATTTTGAGTGGTAACGGAAGACATGTGAAGCTAAAGGTGTGGAGTGCAGACACGGTAGTAATTCAGGTTGCAGACAGCCTTAGTTTGAGTGGTAACAGAAGACATGTGAAGCTAAAGGTGTAGAGTGCAGACACGGTAGTAACTCAGGTTACAGGCAGCCTTAGTTTGAGTCGTAACAGAAGACATGTGAAGCTAAAGGTGTAAAGTGCAGACACGGTAGTAACTCAGGTTACAGGCAGTCTTAGTTGAGTGGTAACAGAAAACATGGGAAGCTAAAGGTGCAGAGTGCAGA
>NW_013873336.1:0-302 GCF_000517525.1 Limulus polyphemus
TTAAATCTTGTGTTTTCTTACTGACAGTACACATTATCGTTGAATATTGTGTCTTCTTATTGACAGTACAGAGTATCGTTAAATCTTGTGTCTTCTTATTGACAGTACACAGTATCGTTAAATCTTGTGTCTTCTTATTGACAGTACACAGTATCGTTAAATCTTGTGGTCTTCTTATTGACAGGACGACATTATTCTTAAATCTTGTGTTTTCTTACTGACAGTACACATTATCGTTGAATATTGTGTCTTCTTATTGACAGTACACAGTATCGTTAAATCTTGTGTCTTCTTATTGACAG
>NW_013873337.1:0-309 GCF_000517525.1 Limulus polyphemus
CAGGACAACAGTGATCCACATGTGAAGAGTAGTGTGTATCTTGGTTTAATGATAATCTGGAGACAACTTGAACAGGACAACAGTGATCCACATGTGAAGGGTAGTGTGTATCTTGGTTTAATGATAACCTGGATACAACTTGAACAGGACAACAGTGATCCACATGTGAAGGGTAGTGTGTATCTTGGTTTAATGATAATCTGGAGACGACTTGAACAGGACAACAGTGATCCACATGTGAAGGGTAGTGTGTATCTTGGTTTAATGATAACCTGGAGACAACTTGAACAGGACAACAGTGATCCACAT
>NW_013873338.1:0-309 GCF_000517525.1 Limulus polyphemus
TCTGCTAGTTAACTCCAGAACGCTACAGAAACTTCTCTTTGGGTGCCATGTTACCCTTGTTGATGATGATGGTCATACTCCATACCAAAATCCAATATAAAGATGTAAAACCACTTCTGCCAGTTAACTCCAGAACGCTACAGAAACTTCTCTTTAGGGGCCATGATACCCTTATTGATCATGATGGTCATACTCCATACCAAAATCCAATATAAAGATGTAAAACCACTTCTGCTAGTTAACTCCAGAACGCTACAGAAACTTCTATTTAGGGGCCATGATACCCTTATTGATCATGATGGTCATACT
>NW_013873339.1:0-309 GCF_000517525.1 Limulus polyphemus
AACAACCAGTAAAATATAAAAAACGACAGTTAGGTACCTTGACTATTATACAACGTGAAAAAGAACCACTAAAACATAAAAAACAATAGTTAGGTTCGCTACTGTTATAAAACGTGAATAATAACCATTAAAACATAAAAAAACAACAGTCAGTACCGTTATATACTGAAGGTTATGTCATGTTAAGTTAGTGCTACAGATTTAAAAACTTTTGTTTGTTATTAAGGAATGAAGCTTCACAATGGGATATCCAAGCTCTGCCTAACATAGGTGTCAAAACCCAAATTTTAGCAATGTAAGCTGTGAGAC
>NW_013873340.1:0-308 GCF_000517525.1 Limulus polyphemus
AATCATCAATATAGGACCCTCTGGTAACAAGAAATCGAAAAACAATCAGTAACCAAAAGCTTCACTGCAGTACACATACGCTTTCAGAAAAGCCATAAAACGAGTAACATAAAACGACCACAAAAGTCGCAAAAATGACAATAGAAGGCTAGAATTTTACATGAAAATACGCAAGTATGCAACGAACGTTCATACAAAATTTGGATATGATCCGTCCAAATGGAACGACGTACTGGTACAAAACGCAAAACGTTCCATAACTTCTTTAAAACAAACAGTAGGAAGGTAAAACTCTGCATATTACAACG
>NW_013873341.1:0-309 GCF_000517525.1 Limulus polyphemus
GGTGGAGTTGCTAGCCCCGTGCCCAACCCTCCCCCTTTCTCATCCTGGACTTGGGACCAGGCAAAGGCGGAGGTTGGCATGTTTGGAGTGTGGCAGATTACGAGTCGAGCGCCCTAACCACCTGGCCATGCCGGGCCTATATATATATATTAGTGACTATCAACTTGGTTACAATGTAGTGTTGAAACTTACCGTTTATTCAGTGTTTTCTTGTAACTTGTGAATTATAATAAAGGGCCTTTGATAAAGTATAAAAAGATGTAGTGTTTGTATGTATTTGAATAATTGCAAATAACCATTGTTTTAATG
>NW_013873342.1:0-305 GCF_000517525.1 Limulus polyphemus
TTCGTAACTAGAGTTAAACCTAAGTGTTCATGGAGTAGTTGTACCAAGTAACGCTAAAGATGAGTACGGTGGTTATAAAATGTGAAACTAAAGTTACACCTTGGTGTTGATGGAGTAGTTGTACCAAGTAAGGTTAAAGATGAGTATGGTGGTTATAAATTCGGTAACTAGAGTTACACCTAGGTGTTCATGGAGTAGTTGTACCAAGTAAGGCTAAAGATGAATATGGTGGATATAAATTCGGTAACTAGAGTTACACATAGGTGTTCGTGGAGTTATTGTACCAAGTAAGGCTACAGATGAGT
>NW_013873343.1:0-308 GCF_000517525.1 Limulus polyphemus
GGATTTATCAATAATGTGTACTGTCAATAAGAAGACACAAAATTTAACAATACTGTGTCCTGTCAATAAGAAGATACAGGATTTATCAATACTGTGTACTGTCAATAAGAAGACACAAGATTTAACGATACTTTGTACTGTCAATAAGAAGATACAGGATTTATCAATACTGTGTACTGTCAATAAGAAGACACAAGATTTAACAATACTGTGTCCCGTCAAAAAGAAGATACAGGATTTATCAATAATGTGTACTGTCAATAAGAAGACACAAAATTTAACAATACTGTGTCCTGTCAATAAGAAGA
>NW_013873344.1:0-309 GCF_000517525.1 Limulus polyphemus
ATTTATAACCAACATATTCATCTTTAGCCTTACTTGGCACAACTACTCCATGAACACCTAGGTGTAACTCTAGTTACAGAATTTATAACCACCATTTTCATATTTAGCCTTCCTTGGTACAACTACTCCATGAACACCTAGGTGTAACTCTAGTTTCCGAATTTATAACCACCATACTGATCTTTAGCCTTACTTGGTACAGCTACTCCACTAACACCTAGGTGTAACTCTAATTACTGAATTTATAACCAGCATACTCGTCTTTTTCCTTACTTGGTACAACTACTAAATGAACACCTATGTGTAACT
>NW_013873345.1:0-308 GCF_000517525.1 Limulus polyphemus
ACTTTACAGACATAAAAACATATAGAGTGGTATAACTTTACAGACATAAAAACATATAGAGTGGTATAACTTTACAGACATAAAAACATATACAGTAATATAACTTTACCGACATAAAAACATATACAGTAGTATAACTTTACCGACATAAAAACATATACAGTGGTATAACTTTACAGACATATAAACATATACAGTGGTATAACTTTACAGACATAAAAACATATACAGTGGTATAACTTTACAGACATATAAACATATACAGTAGTGTAACTTTACAGACATAAAAACATATACAGTAGTATAAC
>NW_013873346.1:0-309 GCF_000517525.1 Limulus polyphemus
TTGTATCTATAGTTAAGGAGACAACTTTCAAAGAAGAACACTTTGTACCTACAGTTAAGGAGACAACTATCAATGAAGAACATCTTACATCTACAGTTATGGAGAGAACGTTGGCGGTGGATGTTGATGACTAGCTGCCTTCCCTCTAGTCTTACACTGCTAAATTAGGGTCGGCTAGCGCAGATAGCCCTCGTGTAGCTTTGCGCGAAATCCATAATTATTGAAGCACACAATGGAGCTAATAACACCCTTCTCTGGATGGAATGCAGAGGAAGATTTGATATTTTTATTATATTTCAATTACATTTT
>NW_013873347.1:0-306 GCF_000517525.1 Limulus polyphemus
ACACAGGTATAATGTAAATGGCAAACATATCATGCACGTTCTTAAATATCTTTTCAACCCAACGGATGGTGCTACTTATCGATAGATAGACACGCGACAGTTTCTAAAGGTAAAGTATATACTTTATACAAGTATAACATAAAAAGTAAACAAAAAAAGAGTATTAAAATATTATAAATTTTAAAATGAAGTAGGGATCCTGCTATAAAAAGTAGTTAAGTTTTATCAATTTGTGATTGTGGTTTTAATTCTTGTTTAACTACTTTCTATAGCAGGATCCCTACTTCATTTTAAAATTTACATAAT
>NW_013873348.1:0-309 GCF_000517525.1 Limulus polyphemus
ACAGCAGTTGCAAGAAAACCTGCAACAGTGGCAGCTGGAACAGCAAAATAAACAAGAGAGATTACAGCAGTTGTTGGAGGAACGAGAAAAGAAACAAGAAGAGAGATTACAGCAGTGGCAATAAAACCTGCAACAGTGGCAGCTCGAACAGCAAAATAAACAAGAAGAGAGATTACAACAGCTATTGGAGGAGAAAGAAAATAAACAAGAAGAGAGATTACAGCAGTGGTAACTAGAACAAGAAAGGAAACAGGAAGAAAGTCAGCAGCAACTACAGGAAAGTCAACAACAGTGGCAAGAAGTACAAAT
>NW_013873349.1:0-308 GCF_000517525.1 Limulus polyphemus
GAAATGTAGCGTGTGTGACAACATAAGGTGTTTACTTAACGCCACAATATCCTTAGAAATGTAGCGTGTGCTGCATCATAACGTGTTTACTTAACGCCACAATATCCTTAGAAATGTAGCGTGTGCTGCAACATAAGGTGTTTACTTAATGCCACAATATCCTTAGAAATGTAGCGTGTGTTGCAACATAAGGTGTTTACTTAACGCCACAATATCCTTAGAAATGTAGCGTGTGCTGCATCATAACGTGTTTACTAACGCCACATATCCTTAGAAATGTAGCGTGTGCTGCAACATAAGGTGTTTAC
>NW_013873350.1:0-309 GCF_000517525.1 Limulus polyphemus
CATAACAAGTAAATAATGTATATTAGTGATTTATAATAACTAGAAAATTTAACTATTAGTTATCAAAACTTTCTAGTGAAAACTTTCTAATGGTGATCTAAATCATAACGAGTAAATATTGTCTATTAGTGATTTATACTAACTAGAAAATTTAACTATTAGTTATCAAAACTTTTTAGTGAAAACTTTCTAATGGTGATCTAAATCATAACGAGTAAATATTGTCTATTAGTGGTTTATACTAACTAGAAAATTTAACTATTAGTTATGAAAACTTTCTAGTGAAAACTTTCTAATGGTGATATAAAT
>NW_013873351.1:0-308 GCF_000517525.1 Limulus polyphemus
GGTTTCTTCTAATGTCTGTTTTGTTTCTGATTATGTAATGATTTCTTCTGCTGTCTGCCTTGTTTCTGATTATGTAAGGGTTTTTTCTAATGTTTGTCTTGTTTGTCATTATGTAAGGGTTTTTTCTAATGCTTGTCTTGTTTGTCATTATGTAAGGGTTTCTTCTATTGTCTGTCTTGTTTCTGATTATGTAAGGGTTTCTTCCAATGTCTGTCTTGTTTCTGATTATTTAAGGGTTTCTTCTAATGTCTGTTTTGTTTCTGATTATGTAAGGATTTCTTCTGCTGTCTGTTCTTGTTTCTGATTAT
>NW_013873352.1:0-308 GCF_000517525.1 Limulus polyphemus
TGTAGCTTTGCGCAAAATTCGCCTCCCCCGTGGCACAGCGGTATGTCTGCGGACTTACAACGCTAGAATCCTGGTTTCGATACCCGTGGTGGGCAGAGCACAGATAGCCCATTATGTAGCTGTGCTTAATTACAAACAATGCGCGAAATTCAAACCAATCACTTTCAAAAGGTGGTTCAACCTTTGAATGAAATTTTTCAGTAATATCTGACAAGTAAGAGTACATTGTGAAAAAGCCGGTTTCATAGCTTAAATACTAACTTTCAGGCTAAAGCTGCTGTTGTACATCAAGGCGTATTTACACTTAC
>NW_013873353.1:0-307 GCF_000517525.1 Limulus polyphemus
CATTTAATCCACAGCTTCTGTTTTAATGGTATAAATCTGGGTGTGTTTATCATTAGTTAATAACTAGTACAGGGATACGTTTAATCCACAACTTCTGTTTTAATGGTATAAATCTGGGTGTGTTTATTCATTAGTTAATAACTAGTACAGCAATGCGTTTAATCCACAGCTTCTGTTTTAATGGTATAAATCTGGGTGTGTTTATTCATTATTTAATAACTAGTACAGTGATACGTTTAATCCACAACTTCTGTTTTAATGGTATAAATCTGGGTGTGTTTATTCATTAGTTAATAACTAGTACAGC
>NW_013873354.1:0-308 GCF_000517525.1 Limulus polyphemus
CCACTATCCTCAATAAACTCCACAGTCTTCACATCTACCAAAACCTTATCCACAATGAACTCCACAATCTTCACAACTACCAAAATCATATCCTCAATAAACTCCACAATCTTCACAACTACCAAAACCATATCCTCAATAAACTCCACAGTCTGCACATCTACCAAAACCTTATCCTCAATAAACTCCACAGTCTTCACATTTACCAAAACCTTATCTTCAATAAACTTCACAGTCTTCACATCTACCAAAACCTTATCCATAATAAACTCCACAATCTTCACAACTACCAAAACCATATCCTCAAT
>NW_013873355.1:0-308 GCF_000517525.1 Limulus polyphemus
GTCTTAACAATGGAAACAAAAACACTTGATATCAGGTTGGATTTTCCATGCTCATGATATTGTCAGTCCCCCCTTTGTCTTAACAATGGAAAAAAAAACAAAAACACTTGATATCAGGTTGGATTTTCCATGCTAATGATATTGTCAGTCCCCCTTTGTCTTAGCAATGGTAACAAAAACATTTGATATGAGATTTGTTTTTCCATACTGATGATATTGTCAGTCCCCCTTTTGTCTTAGCAATGGAAACAAAAACACTTGATATCAGGTTGGATTTTCCATGCTAATGATATTGTCAGTCCCCTTTG
>NW_013873356.1:0-309 GCF_000517525.1 Limulus polyphemus
TTGCCAGTAAGTATCCTTCTATATGCATAGAAATATATCCTTCCGATATATCACTCCAAAATGCCATAATATATTCTGTCTACCAGTAACAATATATCACTCCAAAATGCCATAATATATTCTGTCTACCAGTAACAATATATCACTCCAAAATGCCATAATATATTCTGTCTACCAGTAACAATATATCACTCCAAAATGCCACAATATATCCTTCCAATATATCACTCCAAAATGCCATAATATATTGTCTACCAGTAACAAAATATTTTCTTTACTTGTAAATGTACTATCTATTTCCAAATGTAT
>NW_013873357.1:0-308 GCF_000517525.1 Limulus polyphemus
ACCAGTTGCTAGACGCTCTATTTGGAAGATAACTGTGACATATACATTATGATTTTACTAGTTGCTAGGCGCTCTGTTTGGAATATAACTGTGATATATACATTATGATTTTACCAGTTGCTAGACGCTCTGTTTGGAAGATAACTGTGACATATACATTATGATTTTACTAGTTGCTAGACGCTCTGTTTGGAAGATAACTGTGGCATATACATTATGATTTTACCAGTTGCTAGGCGCTCTATTTGGAAGATAACTGTGACATATACATTATGATTTTACTAGTTGCTGTGCGCTCTGTTTGGAAG
>NW_013873358.1:0-309 GCF_000517525.1 Limulus polyphemus
TTTAAAACTACCACAGTTGGTTCGAGACTGTCAAGTAGTTTAAAACGATAACAGTTGGTTCGAAACTGTCAAGTAGTTTAAAACGATAACAGTTGGTTCGTGTATGTCAAGTAGTTTAAAACTACCACAGTTGGTTCGTGGCTGTCAAGTAGTTTAAAACGACCACAGTTGGTTCGTGGCTGTCATGCAGTTTAAAACTACCACAGTTGGTTCGTGTCTGTCAAGTAGTTTAAAACTACCACAGTTAGTTCGTGGCTGTCATGCAGTTTAAAACTACCACAGTTGGTTCGAGACTGTCAAGTAGTTTAA
>NW_013873359.1:0-308 GCF_000517525.1 Limulus polyphemus
AACCTATGGATTAGTGAGGAACAATAAGATAGATGGGTTTAATCAGAACAAAGTTGGGATCTGAAAACCTTATGTTTAATCAAAGTTATTCTTGTTTAACCTATGGATTAGTGAGGAACAATAAGATAGATGGGTTTAATCAGAACAAAGTTGGGATCTGAAAACCTTATGTTTAATCAAGGTTATTCTCGTTTAACCTATGGATTAGTGAGAAACAATATCATTGATGGGTTTAATCAGAACAAAGTTGGGATTGAAAACCTTATGTTTAATCAAAGTTATTCTCGTTTAACCTATGGATTAGTGAG
>NW_013873360.1:0-306 GCF_000517525.1 Limulus polyphemus
TATTGACAGTACACAGTATCGTTAAATCTTGTGTCTTCTTATTGACAGTACACAGTATCGTTGAATCTTGTGTCTTATTGACAGTACACAGTATCGTTAAATCTTGTGTCTTCTTATTGACAGTACACAGTATCGTTAGAATCTTGTGTCTTTTATTGACAGTACACAGTATCGTTAAATCTTGTGTCTTCTTATTGACAGTACACAGTATCGTTAAATCTTGTGTCTTCTTATTGACAGTACACAGTATCGTTAAATCTTGTGTCTTCTTATTGACAGTACACAGTATCGTTAAATCGTGTGTCT
>NW_013873361.1:0-309 GCF_000517525.1 Limulus polyphemus
CCTATTGTTTGTTTTAAAGGAGTTATGGAACGTTTTGCGTTTTGTACCAGTACTTCGTTCCATTTGGACGGATCTTCTCGAAATTTTTCAAGAACGTTCGTTGCATAGTTGCATATTTACATGCAAAATTCTAGCCTTCTATTATAATTTTGTTCGACTCTTTGTCGTCGTTTTATGTTACTCTTTTATTTGCTTTTCTGAAAGCGTATGTGTACTGCAGTGAAGCTTTTGGTTACTGATTGTTTTTCGATTTCTTGTTACCAGAGGGTCCTAAATTGATGATTCTTCACCAAATTTGGTATGTAGGTA
>NW_013873362.1:0-308 GCF_000517525.1 Limulus polyphemus
GGGGGATTCGAACCCGCGACCCTCAGATTGCGAGTCGAGTGCCCAAACCACCTGGCCATGCCGGGCCCCCGGGAGATTGAGAAATAGCAATAGTATCAGCGGAGGTAAGTATGTTTTGAAAACAGAGAATTTAATGAAATATCAGGTGATTAAGGATTGAAAACTGCTTTCAAGAGTCAGCTGTTAATCAACTTTTGATTATATATTAATGATAAGTATCCCCTACTTTCAGAAAAGCTGTTATAATTTTGCCACCTTTTTTGACAATCTATTAATGTGAGAAAGCTTTTTTAATCACACACCACTTT
>NW_013873363.1:0-309 GCF_000517525.1 Limulus polyphemus
CTTCTTTGGAAGTTTCTGAAAGGCAATGGTTTACTTCTCATCATTGGTTTCTCATACATGGGTTTAACCCTTCACATCCCACTGTCTCATGTCTCAATTTTTGCAATGATTGTTTGACAAAGGTTTGGGGCCTTTGTCTGTTGTCTTGTATAAGGCTGTCTTATCACTTACTTTTCGTTTTTTAAGAAAAGAAAAAGGTTTTGAGTCCCTGGTTTTGTCATTACTTTTGGAAATCAGTCTGGGTTATCCACCCAAGTTACCCTTTCTAGGTTCCTAATTGGGGTATCACAGTGGTTCTTCATGCATTAT
>NW_013873364.1:0-306 GCF_000517525.1 Limulus polyphemus
CTTATCAGTCGTACTCCGACTAGTGGCCATGGTTACGCACTACTACTGCCCGACATTGGAACTACTTCCTTCTTATCAGTCGTACTCCGACTAGTGGCTATGGTTACGCACTACTACTGCCCGACATTGGAACTACTTCCTTCTTGTCAGTCGTCCTCAGACTAGTGGCCATGGTTACGCACTACTACCCGACATTGGAACTACTTCCTTCTTATCAGTCGTACTCCGACTAGTGGCCATGGTTACGCACTATTACTGCCCGACATTGGAACTACTTCCTTCTTGTCAGTCGTATCAGCCTAGTGG
>NW_013873365.1:0-307 GCF_000517525.1 Limulus polyphemus
GAAGGTCAATATAATAAAAATACTAAATATATATAAATGTATAACGTTATGAAATTTAAGCTATTTAGACTAAAAATTTATGTTTTTGTGTTATAATCTAGTCATTCTAGAAATAGAAATGCATAATTTAAATTTTTTATTGAGGTTACGAAGTCTGTCATATCGAACCAACCTGTACAGAAATATACTAGTGAAAATAACAAATATAATATAGTTTTTTTACTACAAAAAATTTGATAATTATCTGGAGATTATAAAGATTTCGCATGTGAAATTTGAAAATGTTCTCATGCATTAAAGTATTTTT
>NW_013873366.1:0-308 GCF_000517525.1 Limulus polyphemus
ATTAAATGTACAGAATTACAAACACAAAATTACAATTCAACAAAGTCTCTTAATTTTACGGGACGTATCTTCTTCCGTACTGGTCTCCGTCTCGTTGGCTCCTGCTTCATGTGGGGTTCATCTGCTTCATCAGGAAATGTCCTATCGTCGGTAACAGTCACATCAGTGGTAGTAACTTCATCAAGAGCTTCACCGTTTCCCTTCTCAAAATTGAGTAGAGTTTCTTCTTCGACAGTGGCTTTTTTGGGTGACACTTCTTCAGCGGCGTCATTTGTTCCTTTGTTTACTTCTTCCCAACTGAAATGTCC
>NW_013873367.1:0-308 GCF_000517525.1 Limulus polyphemus
AACGCTGATGTTTGTGAAGTGATGGTAATAAAAGGGTTGTGTTTTTACAACGCTGATGTTTTGTGAAGTGTTTTTATAAAAGGTTGTGTTTTACAACGCTGATGTTTTGTGAAGTGATTTCTATAAAGGGTTGTGTTTTACAACGCTGATGTTTTGTGAAGTGGTTTTTATAAAGGGTTGTGTTTTTTACAACGCTGATGTTTTGTGAAGTGATTTTTATAAAGGGTTGTGTTTTTACAACGCTGATGTTTTGTGAAGTGATGGTAATAAAGGGTTGTGTTTTTACAACGCTGATGTTTTGTGAAGTG
>NW_013873368.1:0-309 GCF_000517525.1 Limulus polyphemus
ATTATTTTTATTTTACTTTCATTCACTGCAAGAATCCACCTAAGTTATAGTTATTTAGCCTACTATTTTAATAATTTCACGTATTGAATTTTAACTTTAATATACGTTATACAATATAGTTTAATTATGAACCCTTTGGTTTTTAGTGTAAAACTGTATGTCTCCTACCATAACCATACGACCGACTCGAAATATATTCCATAACTTTTCTATATTGGACCTGACTCCTAGATTTGAAAATATTTGTTGAGGCCTGATATATATATATATATATATATATGTGTGTGTGTGTGTGTGTGTGTGTGTGTG
>NW_013873369.1:0-309 GCF_000517525.1 Limulus polyphemus
GATATGTTCAAATTAACGATCAGTGACACATAGGAACTTCAAGATATGACCCAAATCGTTGCAACGGTAAAACGCATCCAAAGATATGTTCAAATTAACGATCAGTGACACATAGGAACTTCAAGATATGACCCAAACCGTTGCAACGGTAAAACGCATCCAAAGATATGTTCAAATTAACGATCAGTGACACATAGGAACTTCAAGATATGACCCAAACCGTTGCAAATGTAAAAACGTATTGAAAGATATGTTCAAATTAACGATCAGTGACACATAGGAACTTCAAGATATGACCCAAACCGTTGC
>NW_013873370.1:0-310 GCF_000517525.1 Limulus polyphemus
ATAATTCTTATCAGAAGTTTTAATAGAAAAATTTAAAAAAATCAGTACTATTTTTCTTGAAGTTAGGAAAATAATGGTAAGAAGACAACACCTAAAAGTTTAAAACAATATGTGCAAAATTCCATAATTTATAATAATAAAAAAAAACATGTCTGAATAATTGCAGTGCCAAGAAAAGAACGAGTCTTTGGTATACACAATATGCTTAAGAGGAGTAATGCACATGGAGAAAGCCAGTCTTACAAACTGAACAATGTTCAGATTTACTTCAAATCCCACACACACACACACACACACACACACACACAAC
>NW_013873371.1:0-309 GCF_000517525.1 Limulus polyphemus
TAAACCAATCATTTTCTCATTCGTTACTAGTTTCGTAGCAATGTAGCGGTTCAAATAATTATGAGTAATTGGGAAGTTATCATTGCGAAAAATGAAATATATTTGGGTAAGGTTGTGGTACCTACGTTTTTGAGGTCACAGCGCAAATGTATTAGCGAATGTATGAGCTCAATGAAAAACATTTTTCAGCCATCTTTGGGGTAGTAGTGCAAGTTACTGGTTTGCACAAGAGAGAGACAGAGAAAGTTTATTTGTTTTATTTAGTAAACCATAAAAATACGTTGAAGCGATTCTGGGACGACATGTTGT
>NW_013873372.1:0-309 GCF_000517525.1 Limulus polyphemus
TTATACCTGACTTGTTGTTGGAAGGAGGATTATTTATACCTGACTTGTTGTTGGAAGGAGAATTATTTATACATGATACACTATTAGTAGGAAAATTGTTCATATCTGACTAGCTGTTGGAATGAGGATGATTTATACCTGACTTGTTGTTGGAAGGAGGAGGATTTATACATGACTTGCTGTTGGAAGGAGGATTATTTATATCTGACTTGTTGTTGGAAGGAGGATTATTTATACATGATACACTATTAACAAGATAATTATTTATATCTGACTTGTTGTTGGAAGGAGGAGGATTTATACATGATA
>NW_013873373.1:0-310 GCF_000517525.1 Limulus polyphemus
AGTATTATGCGGGGAAAATTATCAGCTCAGTGAATGAAGCAATAGAAAATGGTCAGTGTTGCTTCAGTTCCACCTTGGCTGAGAAAAAACGAACATCCACCAGAGTATCTGGACTCAAAACAGTGACAGGAATACAGTAAATTACTAGATGAATTTACCAATGAGACCAGATGACTGCAATTATGCAGACACAAGTGGCTCAAATCCAATAAAACAACCACCATAGAGGTTTTTTGAAGCACTGGCGATGTAGCCAGTACTGAAATCAAATGAATATTTAGGGATGAAATAAATAACCTTTATAAAGCAC
>NW_013873374.1:0-309 GCF_000517525.1 Limulus polyphemus
TCTTTAATAGACTTCTATATCCAATGTCTGTAACGTATCTCTAATATACTTCTTTGTCTAGTGTCTGTAACGTATCTTTAATAGACTTCTGTATTCAATGTCTGTAACGTATCTGTAATACTTCTTTGTCCAGTGTCTGTAACGTATCTGTAATAGACTTCTTTATCCAGTGTCTGTAACGTATCTCTAATATACCTCTTTATCCAATGCCTGTAACGTATCTGCAATAGACCTCTTTATCCATGCAAAACCTTCCATATCTCCTTTAAAACAAACAGTAGGAAAGTAAAACTCTGCATATTACTACGC
>NW_013873375.1:0-307 GCF_000517525.1 Limulus polyphemus
TCTACACATTATTATATATGTTTGTGTTCTTTATACACGTGCATTGTTGTTTTTCTTAGCGCTTTAGGGCTGTTACTATGGGTTCTACACATTATTATATATGTTTGTGTTCTTTATACACGTGCATTGTTGTTTTTCTTAGCGCTTTAGAACTGTTACTATGGGTTCTACAAATGATTATATATGTTTGTGTTCTTTATACACGTGCATTGTTGTTTTCTTTTCTTAGCCCAAAACTAATGCAATGTAATATCTGCGCTTTGCCCATCAGAAGTCGAACTCCAGATTTTAGTGTTTTAAATACGCA
>NW_013873376.1:0-616 GCF_000517525.1 Limulus polyphemus
GGATGAACAACTGATTTTGTGAACAAACAGATATATGAATGCATGGATGTGATGAAAGGAAGAGTTGATGAGCAGTTAGTTTTATAATAAACAAACAATGGGTAAGTATACATGATAAATACGTTTATGACTGGACGCTGATTTTGACGTGAGAAAGTGTAAGACAGAGTGAATAGAATAGACGTTTGGTAGATCATCAGTCATGTGGACAGGCAAGTGTTTGATTGAATGTGATCTATATAAGTACAGTAGTACTGTCAGTTGTATGTCCATGTAACTACTTCGCATGGTGTGGATTATATAAGTACAGTACTGTCAGTTGTATGTCCATGTAACTACTTCGCATGGTGTGGATTATATAAGTACAGTAGTACTGTCAGTTGTATGTCCATACAACTACTTCGCATGGTGTGGATGGTATGGAGATTAATCAGGTCCATGCTGGCGTACATACACATTTTCAGTTTTGTGTTTTCGTGTTTTTTACCACTACTTCGCCCCCTGTTGATGGGTCTTCACCAAATTTGGGATGAAGGTTTGTTGGGTCTAAGGGGAGAGGCATGCAAAGTTGCGTTTTCACATTTTATGTTTTGCAGTTTTTATGGGCGTTTCTCCG
>NW_013873377.1:0-309 GCF_000517525.1 Limulus polyphemus
AACGTTAACATAGCTTTTATTTTTCCAATAATATGATTACTTTTATAATTACAACGTTAACATAGCTTTTATTATTACAATATGGTTGCTTTTATAATTACAACGTTAACATCGCTTTTATTTGTACAACAATATGATTACTTTTATAATTACAACGTTAACATAGCTTTTATTTTTCCAATAATATGATTACTTTTATAATTACAACGTTAACATCGCTTTCATTTTTACAACAATATGATTACTTTTATAATTACAACGTTAACATCGGTTTTATTTGTATAACAATATGATTACTTTTATAATTAC
>NW_013873378.1:0-309 GCF_000517525.1 Limulus polyphemus
CTACTACTATAAGACATATACATAGTCTACTACTATATAATACATATACATAGTCTACTACATAAGACACATACATAGTCTACTACTATATAAGGCATATACATAGTATACTACTATATAAGACATATACATTGTCTACTACTATATAAGACATATATATCGTCTTCTACATAAAGCATCTACATAGTCTACTATATAAAACATATACATATTCCACTGTAAAGACATATACATGATATATTATATGAGACATATACATATAGTGTGCTATATATACGACATATATATATATATATATATATATATATA
>NW_013873379.1:0-309 GCF_000517525.1 Limulus polyphemus
GTACAACGTAATCTAGTCAAAATGATACTATTGTGTTATAACATCTATCATATGTACAACGTAATCTAATTAAAATGATACTCTTGTGTTATAACATCTATCATATGTACAACGTAATCGAGTCAAAATATATACTCAGCAACACCGATGTATAATTTACAGCTTACTGTAGATGAGAATTGTCGCTATTGTGTTTCTTATTTTGTACCATGATTTCTTATACACAATGCTTGATACGTTCTACGAACATATTTGATAACTGTTGATTTTGCGAATATAATGTATTCTGATTAAACACACAGCGTGCCA
>NW_013873380.1:0-309 GCF_000517525.1 Limulus polyphemus
ATTTTACGGAAGTCCCATAAAGTCTAACTTTTACAGCATTATACGAGTTATTACATGTATCTTACGGAAGTTCCATAACATCCAACTTTTACAGCTTTATACCAGTTATTACACTACACAGAAAGACATGTATTTTACGGAAGTTCCATAACATCTAACTTTTACAGCTTTATACCAGTTATTACACAACACAGAAAGATATATATTTTACGGAAGTCCCATAAAGTCTAAATTTACAGCATTATAACGAGTTATTACATGTATCTTACGGAAGTTCCATAACATCTAATTTTCACACCTTTATACGAG
>NW_013873381.1:0-309 GCF_000517525.1 Limulus polyphemus
TTCTCAATAAGAAGGCACACGATTTAGCAATACTGTGTACTATCTATAAAAAGACCCAAGATTTAACGATACTGTGCACTGTCAATAAGAAGACACAATATTTAACGATACTGTGTACTGTCAATAAGAAGAAAAAGATTTAACGATACTGTGTACTTTCAATAAGAATACACAAGATTTAACAATATTGTGTACTGTCAATAAGAAGACACAAGATTTAACTATACTGTGTACTGTCAATAAGAAGACACAAGAGTTAACGATACTTTGTACTGTCAATAAGTAGACACAAGATTTAACGATACTGTG
>NW_013873382.1:0-306 GCF_000517525.1 Limulus polyphemus
CGTTTTAAAGCATGATCCAATTCATCAAACTACTACATGAAATCAGCGTTTTAAAGCATGGTCCAATTCATCAAACTACTATACAAAAGCAGGGTTTTAAAGCATGGTCCAATTCATCAAACTACTATACGAAAGCAGCGTTTTAAAGCATGATCCAATTCATCAAACTACTACATGAAAGCAACGTTTTAAAGCATGGTCCAATTCATCAAACTACTACATGAAAGCAACGTTTTAAAGCATGGTCCAATTCATCAAACTACTACATGAAAACAGCGTTTTAAAGCATGGTCCAATTCATCAAAC
>NW_013873383.1:0-309 GCF_000517525.1 Limulus polyphemus
ATAGACCAGTAAACTTCTGATGGACAGCTGTTGTAAACTGATGTATAGTGTATAGACCAGTAAACATGTGATGGACAGCCGTTGTAAACTGATGTATAGTATATAGACCAGTAAACTTGTGATAGACAGCTGTTGTAAACTGATGTATAGTATATAGACCAGTAAACTTGTGATAGACAGCTGTTGTAAACTGATGTATAGTATATAGACCAGTAAACTTCTGACGGACAGCTGTTGTAAACTGATGTTTACTTAGTGTATAGACCAGTAAACTTGTGATGTACAGCTATTGTAAACTGATGTTAACTT
>NW_013873384.1:0-308 GCF_000517525.1 Limulus polyphemus
CACAGCGGTGTGTCTGCGGACTTACAATACTAGAATCCGGATTTCGATACCCGTGGTTGGCAGATCACAGATAGCCCATTGTGTAGCTTTGTGCTTACAAACAAGCAAAAAATCTAATAAATTTTCGTGCCTTTGTTGTACGTAAATATTTATTTATCAGTAGAAGCCCACGTACAGTGGAGTGAGTCTCTGTGAAGTTTTGTCGAGATGTTTGGTCTAAGATTAACCTCGCCATACCTTACAGACACCTGTTACGATGGAAATTACATAGTCATGTAATCAGACTGAGAATGGTTGACAACAGAGGA
>NW_013873385.1:0-477 GCF_000517525.1 Limulus polyphemus
ATCTACTGTCGTGAGTTAATTTATCTGGCATAGTTTTTTCATTAATATCTGTAGGTGTGTTTCGTGTAGATTTTCCATTTCCAATATCATTGGTATATTTGTGCGATGTCGTTTTACCAAATTCTCTATAGTCAGTAGATGTTATTGCCTTTGTTTTCTCATTTCCATTATCACTAGTTAGTTTATCTTGAGTGGTGATATGATTCTCGCTGTCGTCAGAAGGTTTGTTTGAAGAAACCTTTCCCATTAGATTATCATCAGTAATTTTGTCTGGAGAGGTTTTACCATATCTATCATCATCGGTAGGAGTTATTTGTCGTAGATTTTACATTATCTTCAGTATATTTATCTGGCGTAGTTTTTCCATATCTAGCATCGTCAGTAGGTTTGTTTGATGTTCTTATGCCATTTCCATTATCATCAGTATGTTTGTCTGGCGTGGTTTTACCATAGCTAGAAACATCAGAAGATGTAAAT
>NW_013873386.1:0-309 GCF_000517525.1 Limulus polyphemus
AATGAGTTATATTACATATCATAATGAGTTATATTACATATTACGATAACTTATATATCATAATAAGTTATACTACATATCATGTTAAGTTATATATCATAATAAGTTATATTACATATCATAATGAGTTATATTACATATCATAATGAGTTATATTACATATAATGATAAGTTATATATCATAATAAGTTATATTACATATCATAATGAGTTATATTACATATCATAATGAGTTATATTACATATCACGATAAGTTATATATCATAATAAGTTATATTACATATCATAATGAGTTATATTACATATCA
>NW_013873387.1:0-330 GCF_000517525.1 Limulus polyphemus
ACGATTTGTTTATTTGTTTTTAAAACACAAATCTACACGATTTGCTTATTTGTTTTTAAATCACAAAGCTACACGATTTGCTTATTTGTTTTTAAAACACAAAGCTACACGATTTGCTTATTTGTTTTTAAATCACAAAGCTATACGATTTGCTTATTTGTTTTTAACACACAAAGCTACACGATTTACTTATTTGTTTTTAACACACAAAGCTACACAATTTACTTATTTGTTTTTAACACACAAAGCTATACGATTTGCTTATTTGTTTTTTAAAACACAGAGCTACACGATTTGCTTATTTGTTTTTAAAACCCAAAGCTACACGAT
>NW_013873388.1:0-307 GCF_000517525.1 Limulus polyphemus
TGTAGTAATTGATATAATACATGGACGTACATTAGAATGTTGTATGTGTTTAGTAATTGATATAAAACATGGACGTACATTAGAATGTAGTATGTGTTATAATATTTGATATAATAAACGGACACACATAAGAAGTTATATATGCTCTAATGTATGATATAATACACGGACATACATTAGAATGTTATATGTATTTTATTAAATGATGTAAAATTATTGACGTACATTAGCATGTTATATGCGTTGTAGTAATTTATATAATACATGAACATACATTAGAAAGTTATAAGTGATGTAGTGTATTATA
>NW_013873389.1:0-600 GCF_000517525.1 Limulus polyphemus
ATTCCAGTAACAGTTAGATATTCCAGTAATAGTTAGATATTCCAGTAACAGTTAGATATTCCAGTAACAGTTAGATATTCCAGTAACAGTTAGATATTCCAGTAACAGTTAGATATCCCAGTAACAGTTAGATATTCCAGTAACAGTTAGATATCCCAGTAACAGTTAGATATCCCAGTAACAGTTAGATATATCAGTAATAGTTAGATATCCCAGTAATAGTTAGATATTCCAGTAATAGTTAGATATACCAGTAATAGTTAGATATAACAGTAATAGTTAGATATCCCAGCAATAGTTAGATATAACAGTAATAGTTAGATATCCCAGTAATCCCTTTCCTAGGTTTATACCATACTCTCTTAAAAAGGTACATACATAAAACATGCTACCATAAGTTAACAGATTAGTGCAGTTTAAAAAAACAACATATATACAAATAGGAAGACAGAGTATACTAACACTTAACTTTGGCAATAACAGTAATAGTTTTCTGATAGTATAATAAGTTCAATAACATATTTCATAACTAATCTTTATAGTACACTAATTTAGATTTACAAAGTCTGTACCCAGGATCATACTGTGGGTAGTCCAAGC
>NW_013873390.1:0-400 GCF_000517525.1 Limulus polyphemus
GTTCCGACTATAAAACTTGCTCTTGATAACATTTTTTTTATTCCGACTATACAACTTTCCCTTGATAACATTTGTTTTTATTCCGACTATACAACATGCCCTTGATAACATTTGTTTTTGTTCCGACTATACAACTTACCCTTGATAACATTTTTTTATTCCGACTATACAAATTGCCCTTGATAACATTTGTTTTTATTCCGACTATACAACTTGCCCTTGAAAACATTTGTTTTTGTTCCGACTACACAACTTGCCTTTGATAACATTTGTTTTTGTTCCAACTATGCAACTTGCCCTTAATAATATTTGTTTTTATTCCGACTAAACAACTTGCCCTTGATCACATTTGTTTTTCTTTTGACAACACAACTATTCCTTGATAACATTAGTTTTTATT
>NW_013873391.1:0-309 GCF_000517525.1 Limulus polyphemus
TATAATGTAATGGTCAGTTCCACTATTCCATTAGAGTAGTCCAAGTAATGACAGTGGGTAGTGTTAAATAGCTACCTTCCCTATCGTATATCACTTTTAAGTTAAGGACAGTTAAGGCGTACAACCCTCGAGTAGCTTTGCGCGAAATTCAACAAACAAATAAACTAGATATTTTCCCTCTAATACAGTAAATCAGATCAAACTTATGAAGTTATATAGCCCATGCGTAGACTTGCAAATATCCGAAACGAGTAAACCAAAATAATTTAATGATGTCATAAAAGACTAATCTATTTTATTTGCTCAAAT
>NW_013873392.1:0-306 GCF_000517525.1 Limulus polyphemus
AAAATGCGAGCGCACCTTAATATCTAAATGCGCATGCGCACGCATTTTGTGTCAACGGAAGTAAACAAAAGGAGGATGTAAATATACTTTAGTAGACATTTTATACAACAACGTATTAAAAGTTTACTAAATCTTATAAATTATAAGTTTATTTACTGGTAGTATTAAATATGTTAAAGTTTAGCACTAGTTAAAGCAAAAAACGTGCACAAGTTACAATGTTAATTTATCTCTTTGTCAAATATAAGACCGTCCTTAATAAAACTTAATACTAGGCTTAAGACAAGTGGACTTATAGATTTCGGT
>NW_013873393.1:0-309 GCF_000517525.1 Limulus polyphemus
ATGTAATGTTGTAGTGGTTCTTTACCTAGTTATGTAATCTTGTAGTAGTTCTTTACCTAAAGTTATGTAATCTTGTAGTAGTTCTTTACCTAAAGTTAAGTAATGTCAGTAGTGGTTCTTTACCTAAAGTTATGTAATGTTGTAGTGGTTTTTTACCTAAAGTTAAGTAATGACAGTAGTGGTTCTTTACCTAAAGTTATGTAATGTTGTATGGTTCTTTACCTAAAGTTATGTAATGTTAGTAGTTCTTTACCTAAAGTTATATAATGTTAGTAGTAGTTCTTTACCTAGAGTTAAGTAATGTCAGTT
>NW_013873394.1:0-309 GCF_000517525.1 Limulus polyphemus
CTGCTAGTGTTCACAACCAACTATGGTAAATCACCACACGCTGCTAGTGTTCACAATCAACTCGGGTAAATCACCACACGCTGCTAGTGTTCACAACCAACTATGGTAAATCACCAGATGCTGCTAGTGTTCACAATCAACTAGGGTAAATCACCCCACACTGCTCGTGTTCATAACCAACTCGGGTAAATCACCTCACCTAGTGTAATATATTCCCCACGATGTAGATATCAGAGTTACCTTCACCTCTCTGCTGTACATATCAGCGTTATTAGCAGTGTGTGTGTGTGTGTGTGTGTGTGTGTGTGT
>NW_013873395.1:0-310 GCF_000517525.1 Limulus polyphemus
GTTTAGGTGCCTGCTCTCTGGTCAGTGGTTTAAAATTAGGAACGGCGCCAAAAGCCCTTAGTAGTTTTGCGATTATTATATATATATATATATGTACGATATGTCTGCAGAATTACTACGCTAGAAACCGGGTTTCAATGCTCGTGGTGGGCAGAGCACAGATAGCCCACTTTGTAACTTTGTGCTTAACTACAAACAAACATATTATATATATATATATACAAAAAAGCACGCGGAAAGCACGAAACGACGTGACCGTGACAACACCCCCCTGCTAACACCAAAACTCTGTACTGCTGCTAAGGAACTC
>NW_013873396.1:0-583 GCF_000517525.1 Limulus polyphemus
TGTTTCTTATTGTTATTTTAAGTTATATGGTATAGTACTCTATGTTTCTTATTGTTATTTTACGTTCTATATTATAGTACTCTATGTTTCTTATTGTTATTTTAATTTATATGGTATAGTACTCTATGTTTCTTATTGTTATTTTAAGTTATATGGTATAGTACTCTATGCTTCTTATTGTTATTTTAATTTATATGGTATAGTACTCTATGTTTCTTATTGTTACTTTACGTTCTATATTATAGTACTCTATGTTTCTTATTGTTATTTTAATTTATATGGTATAGTACTCTATGTTTCTTATTGTTATTTTAAGTTATATGGTATAGTACTCTATGCTTCTTATTGTTACTTTAAGTTTTATGGTATAGTACTCTATGTTTCTTATTGTTATTTTAAGTTTTATGGTATAGTACTCTATGTTTCTTATTGTTATTTTAAGTTTTATGGTATAGTACTCTATGTTTCTTATTGTTATTTTAAGTTTTATGGTATAGTACTCTATGTTTCTTATTGTTACGTTAAGTTATATGGTATTGTACTCTATGTTTCTTATTGTTATTTTAAGTTATATGGTATAGTA
>NW_013873397.1:0-309 GCF_000517525.1 Limulus polyphemus
AACTCTTGGGCTACTCTTTTTACCAACGAATAGTGGGATTGACCGTCACATTATAACGCCCCCAAGGCTGAAAGGGCGAGCATGTTTGGTGTGACGGGGATTCGAACCCGCGACCCTCAGAGTACGAGTCGAGCGCCCTAACCACCTGGCCATGCCGGGCCATTTGTTTAGATAAAGAATGAACGATCAACCAAAATTTTAAATATTTTAAATTTTACGTACAAACAGGTTAATTCTCCAGAACACACATTTTTGAAACACTGAATTCGTAAAGCGTGCAGATTTAAAAAAAAAAAAAACACGAGGAAC
>NW_013873398.1:0-309 GCF_000517525.1 Limulus polyphemus
AAGACTAGAGGGAAGGTAGATAGTCATCACCATCCATAGCCAACTCTTGGGCTACTCTTTTACCAGCAAATAGTAGGATTGATCGTCACTTTATAACGTCCGCACGGCTGAAAGAACGAACATGTTTGATGTAACGGGGATTCGAAGCCGCGCCTAAACGTCACGTTAGTGTAGCCTATATAGTGTGTAAAGTTTAGTATACTCTAATCACTTATGGGGATGGTACACCACAAAAAACACATTCGCCATGTAATGCTGTTTGAATACAAGAAGAGAAACAACGCCTCTCTGGCCACAAATAATATCTTC
>NW_013873399.1:0-309 GCF_000517525.1 Limulus polyphemus
CTTAGAACATTTACATATTTTAGACGGTAACGTTATGTCTAGCTTTGATATAAACCTATTCCTTCAAACCCTGCCCTGCATGACCAGGTGGATAAGGCGCTCCACTCACAATCTGAGGGTCGCGGGTTCGTATCCGCATCCCACCAAACATGCTCGCCCTTTCAGCCGTGGGGGCGTTATAATGTGACGGTCAATCCCACTATTCGTTGGTAAAAGAGTAGCCCAAGAGTTAGCGGTGGGTTGTGATAACTAGCTGCCTTCCCTTAGTCTTACACTGCTAAATTAGGGACGGCTAGCGCAGATAGCCCT
>NW_013873400.1:0-425 GCF_000517525.1 Limulus polyphemus
ACTTCAATAGCTAAAACTCTCCAGTGGTTTGATTTAACTAAAACGCAGAAACACTGTACAATATCTTAAAATAAGACTTCAAGAGTTAAAACTCTCCAGTGGTTTAATTTAACTAAAACGCAGAAACACTGTACAATATCTTAAAATAAGACTTCAAGAGTTAAAACTCTCCAGTGGTTTAATTTAACTAAAACGCAGAAACACTGTACAATATCCTAAAGTAAGACTTCAAGAGTTAAAACTCTTCAGTGGTTTCACCTTCGAAAGAAAATCTTTTTAGCAATGAGCAAATAAAATCAAACTAGTAAACCCTTGAAGAGAAAGAACTAGTTTCAACTGTATTGAGTTCGGGTTTCATTACTAAGGAAATCGTTTAGTGACAAGTAGAATCACGACGTTAAACCAGAAAATTCTAAACTGTGTGA
>NW_013873401.1:0-309 GCF_000517525.1 Limulus polyphemus
ACAGGGGAGGTGCCACAGCAGGAAAGGCTGGTATCCAGAAAAGTTGTTGGAACTGTGGAAAGCACGAACATTTGAGGAGCCAGTGTAGGAAGAATATTACCAACAATTCGGCCTTAAGGAGACCAGTAGTGGTTGGTGTTGAACGACGCCCACCAACCCCATCATGAAAGTCCCAACAGCTAGGTGTAAAATGCCAAGCACACACAGTGTCTATGTGACAGGAAAGCTGGATGGCCAAAGGTGCATCTTTGTCATAGACTCTGCGTCTCAGCAAACCCTTGTGAGCATCAAGGTGTTAAATTACGAAAG
>NW_013873402.1:0-309 GCF_000517525.1 Limulus polyphemus
ATATCGGCACCAGTACCATTTACTGCGCATGACACAAGGTTTTAATGTCTTACATTCAAAATTTTATTAAACTACTTTTTGTTTATGTTATACCAATTAGAATAGCATAAAATCTTAGCTAATAATCCATATTTTAATAGTATACAAGTTTTAAGTACTTAATTTTAAAATGAAATATATAAAAAAGTCCTGAATTTCCACTAGTGTAACACACATGACAAATTTTGTCTTAGCATGTCATCATCCCTATTTTATCCATCACCCCTCGAAAATGTATGAAATTAAATGTAAAATGCTCTCTATAAAAAT
>NW_013873403.1:0-309 GCF_000517525.1 Limulus polyphemus
TGTCTTCGAAGTGACGGGTGTTACGAATCTGAAGAATTGCGTAAAGTTGAACTTCGAATCCATTTCTCCACTAATCTGAACCCCTCACTGTTAGTGTACTTTCTAAACATCAAAAGCAACGCGTCGTAGGTATTGTAGGTGAGATTTTAGCCCTGATACATTTATCTTCGTTACAAAACAAGATTCAATTCTGTCAATACTGTGAGGTACACCTATATGTTTAACTACGGCACAAAGTTCTTCTTATACATATACTAGTGTCAGTTCCCTGCAACTGCCTCGCTGTTTGATCGCTATCATTTAACAGCC
>NW_013873404.1:0-309 GCF_000517525.1 Limulus polyphemus
AGGAAACCAAATACTTTGGCATACGTGAAACACTTGTTAGATACAGGAAACCAGCTACTTTGGTATACGTGAAACACTTGTTAGATACAGGAAACCAACTACTTTGGTATACGTGAAACACTTGTTAGATACAGGAAACCAACTACTTTGGTATACATGAAACACTTTCTAGACACAGGAAACCAACTACTTTGGTATACATGAAACACTTTCTAGATACAAGAAACAAAATACTTTGGTATACATGAAACACTTGTTAGATACAGGAAACCAAGTACTTTGGTATACATTAAACACTTTCTAGACACA
>NW_013873405.1:0-305 GCF_000517525.1 Limulus polyphemus
CACTATATCAAGAAAAGGTTGTGTAAATGAACTAAACATATTCTGTGGTAAATTTGCTGTAAATTTGATCTTAGTAAGATTTTTTTCTTCCCGATTTATAAAAAAATCCTTACGTGATACAAAAAAAAGAATATTATTTTCGAAATCTGCGTAGCTGAATTATGGAAAATCCGTTATTAAAACCAAAACAACTTTTATGAACTTTAAATTCGCAGGCCTGTGTTATCATCTTATATTACCTACCTCTGTTAAAGTAAGAGTTGATACTTTAGTTTACTTGATAACTTTACTGATATAATACCTAT
>NW_013873406.1:0-309 GCF_000517525.1 Limulus polyphemus
GCAGCATCATTTGTTCCATTGTTCACTTCGTTCCAACTGAAATGTCCTGGACCATGAAAACGCCAAGGCCTGTTGGCATGCACCACCGTTGGCTTACCTCGCCGACCACATTTTATTCGGAAAGTCACGCCTGAGAGACGATCCACTATGTCATATGGGCCTTCCCATGGAGAAAATAACTTAGGAGACTTCCCTTTGGTCTTCCTGGGATTATACAACCATACCTTGTCTCCTAGTACAAAGTTGACTTCAGTAGATCTCTTATCATAACATAGCTTCATGGAATTAGCAGACGTTTTCAAGTTTGAA
>NW_013873407.1:0-1202 GCF_000517525.1 Limulus polyphemus
CACCTAGATGTAACTCTAGTTAACGAATTGATAACCACCATACTCATCTTTAGCCTTACTTTGAACAACTACTCCATGAACACCTAGGTGTAGCTCTAGTTACCGAATTTATATCCACCATATTCATCTTTAGCCTTACTTGGTACAACTACTCCATATACAATTAGGTGTAACTCTTGTTACCGAATTTCTAGAGTTACACCTAGGTTTTCGTAGAGTTGTTGTACCAAGTAAGGCTAAAGATGAGTATAGTGGTTATAAATTCTATAACTAGAGTTACCCCTATGTGTTCATGGCGTAATTGTTCCAAGTAAGGCTTAAGATGAGTATGGTGGTTATAAATTCTGTAACTAGTGTTACACCTAGGTGTTCATGGAGTAGTTGTACCAAGTAAGCCTAATAATGAGTATGGTTGTTAAAAATTCGGTAACTAGAGTAACACCTAGGTGTTCGTGGAGTTGTTGTACCAAGTAAGGCTAAAGAAGAATATGGTGGATATTACCGAATTTATAACTCCCATACTCATCTTTAGCGTTATTTGGTATAACAACTCCACGAACACCTAGGTGTAACTCTAGTTACCGAATTTGTAACCACCATACTTATCTGTAGCGTTATTTGGTATAACAACTCCACGAATACCTAGGTGTAACTCTAGTTACCGAAATTGTAACCACCATACTTATCTGTAGCGTTATTTGGTACAACAACTCCACGAATACCTAGGTGTAACTCTAGTTACCGAATTTATAACCACCATATTTATCTTTACCCTTACTTGGTACAACTACTCCATAAACACATTCGGTAACTAGAGTTACACCTAGGTGTTCGTGGAGTTGTTGTACCAAGTAAGGCTAACGATGAGTATGGTGGTTATAAATTAGGTAACTAGAGTTACACCTAGGTATTCGTGGAGTTGTTGTACCAAATAACGCTATAGATGAGTATGGTGGTTACAAATTCGGTAACTAGAGTTACACCTAGGTTTTCGTAGAGTTGTTGTACCAAGTAAGGCTAAAGATGAGTATAGTGGTTATAAATTCTATAACTAGAGTTACCCCTATACTCATCGTTAGCCTTACTTGGTACAACAACTCCACGAACACCTAGGTGTAACTCTAGTTACCGAATTTATAACCATCATACTCATCGTTAGCCTTACTTGGTACAACTACTCCATGAACACATGGGTGTAACTC
>NW_013873408.1:0-310 GCF_000517525.1 Limulus polyphemus
AAACTTTTAGATGAGGATTGTTGAACCACATGTTACAAGAAGTCAAACTGTCTGATGAAGATTGTTGAATCACGTGTTTTTATATGGTCGAATTGTTTGATGAGGTAGATGAATCACATGTTTTGATATGGTCAAACTTTTAGATGAAGATTGTTGAATCACGTGTTACATGCGATAAGTAAAATTGTCAGATGATGGTGGACGAATTATGGGCGCCATTTTTGATATTGTATTTGTTTGTTTGTTTTAAAGAAAAGAACAGAAAAGTTAGAATAAATGTATCGAGCACCTTCTTGAAGTATTTTACCCC
>NW_013873409.1:0-309 GCF_000517525.1 Limulus polyphemus
TTTTTATGTAGAATTGATGTTACGTTATTTTTATGGAGAGTTGATGTTACGTAATTTTCATGTAGTGTTGATGCTATGTTATTTTCATGGAGAGTTGATGCTACGTTATTTTCATGAAGAGTTGGTTGATGTTATGTTATTTTATGTAGAGTTGATGCTACGTTATTTTCATGGAGAGTTGATGTTACGTAATTTTCATGTAGTGTTGATGCTATGTTATTTTCATGGAGAGTTGATGCTACGTTATTTTCATGGAGAGTTGATATTACGTAATTTTCATGAAGAGTTAATGCTACGTTATTTTCATGG
>NW_013873410.1:0-496 GCF_000517525.1 Limulus polyphemus
TCATTTAACCAGCATTAGACTCATTGTCTCAGCCTGTGAATCATAACCAGCATTAGACTCGTTGTCTCAGCCTGTAAATCATGAACCAGCATTATTAGACTCATTGTCTCAGCCTGTGGATCATTAACCAGCATTATTAGACTCATTGTCTCAGCCTGTGAATCATAACCAGCCTTAGACTCATTGTATCAGCCTGTAAATCATGAACCAGCATTATTAGACTCATTGTCTCAGCCTGTAAATCATAACCTGCCTTAGACTCATTGTATCAGCCTGTAAATCATGAACCAGCATTATTAGACTCATTGTATCAGCCTGTAAATCATGAACCAGCATTATTAGACTCATTGTCTCAGCCTGTGAATCATAACCAGCCTTAGACTCATTGTCTCAGCCTGCAAATCATGAACCAGCATTACACTCATTGTCTCAGTCTGTAAATCATGAACCAGCATTATTAAACTCATTGTCTCAGCCTGTAAATCATGAACCAGGA
>NW_013873411.1:0-309 GCF_000517525.1 Limulus polyphemus
TTTGTAAAGTTAGTACCCTCTAATCACCTATAGTGAGGGCACACGACGAGACACACATTCGGCATGTAATGCTGTTTGAATACAGGAAGGGAAACAACTTCTATAACCACAAAGAATATTAAAGAAGTTTATGGAAATGTTTTTAACGTTCGTAAGTATCAACGATAGTTCAGCAAATTTCGTTCAGGTGACTTTAGACTTAAAAACTGTGATGACAAGGGCCGACACGTTGGAATTGATATTGATGCTCTAAAAACGCTTGTTGAGTCTAACCCAAGGCAACACACTCGTGAAGTGGCCCTGAAATTG
>NW_013873412.1:0-309 GCF_000517525.1 Limulus polyphemus
GTTTTGCAGTTTTTATGGGCGTTTTTTTTTTTTTTGTTGTTGTTGTTTTTTTACAATTACATATAAGGGAAGTAACTTTTCGTGTCCAAAGATAACCTTTCATTAATCATGAATTTACATAACTTCCGTCCAGGGGAGGGGTACTCCAGCTAGTTATTAATATTTTTCCCGAAATTACATCTTTTCTAAGCCCCAAATCGCCAAATAGTACGAACTTATTTCGTAAGCTTGAGGACATCTGTATACTACTAAAACTCTGAGATTGTTTGTGTATTTGCTTGTCTGTAATTAAATACAGCAAAAACGGCG
>NW_013873413.1:0-309 GCF_000517525.1 Limulus polyphemus
AGATATCTAACGTTGATAAGTACATTTAACATATTACATGAGGGTTTGAGAGTAATATAACCAGAACTTGGAGCTAGATATCTAACGTTGATAAGTATATTTAACATATTACATGAGGGTTTGAGAGTAATATAACCAGAACTTGGAGCTAGATATCTAACGTTGATAAGTATATTTAACATATTACATGAGGGTTTGAGAGTAATATAACCAGAACTTGGAGCTAGATATCTAACGTTGATAAATATATTTAACTTTTACATGAGATTAAACACTTGGAGCTAGATATCTAACGTTGAGATTAAACAC
>NW_013873414.1:0-309 GCF_000517525.1 Limulus polyphemus
AAGAGGAAATATAGAAGTTATCCTCACTGTAGAAGGCCTCTATATATACCTCATGATGTGTAGATATAATGAACAATGAAAGACAGCCTCCAGGGATGATGAAAGGAGTGACGTGAACAGCGAGTGGACACAAGATTTTAGCAAGAGGAAAGCTAGAAATTATACTTACTGTAGAAGGCCTTTATATATACCTCATGATGTGTGGATATAATGAACAATGAAAGACAGCCTCCAGGGACGATGAAAGGAGTGACGTGTACAGCGAGTGGACACAAGATTTTAGCAAGAGGAAAGCTAGAAATTATACTT
>NW_013873415.1:0-424 GCF_000517525.1 Limulus polyphemus
TTCTATTTCTGAAGTGTGGTTAGTGTGTTCTACTTTTTGTTCTATTTCTGAAGTCTGGTTAGTGTGTTCTACTTGTTGTTCTATTTCTGAAGCCTGGTTAGAGTGTTCTATTTCTGAATTCTGGTTAGTGTGTTCTACTTGTGGTTCAATTTCTGAAATCGAATTAGTGTGTTTTAGTTCTAGCTCTGAATTCTGGTTATTGTGTTCTACTTGTGGTTCTATTTCTGAATTCTGGTTAGTGTGTTCTACTTGTGGTTCTATTTCTGAATTCTGGTTAGCGCGTTCCACTTATTGTTCTGTTTCTGAAGTCTGATTAGTGTGTTCTACTTGTGGTTCAATTTCTGAAATCAGATTAGTGTGTTTTAGTTCTAGTTCTGAATTCTGGTTATTGTGTTCTACTTGTGGTTCTATTTCTGAATTCTGG
>NW_013873416.1:0-308 GCF_000517525.1 Limulus polyphemus
TTTTTTCGAATGTTCGACTCATATTAAACGAACATAGGCATAGATCCAGGATATTGCTGGTGCCGGCCCCCAGTGGCACAACGGTATGTCTGCGGACTTACAACGCAAAAAATCCGGGTTTCAATACCCGTGGTGGGCAGAGCACAGATAGCCCATTGTGTAGCTTTGTGCTTAAATACAAACAAACAATCGCTGGTGCCACATGCGTCTGATATACGTGTCGGGGTAGCATCATTTAATAAGACTGTGCTAGTATTGGTTAAGTAATTAAATAATATTGTTGCGTCAGCGAGGTCACGTGACTAGTA
>NW_013873417.1:0-542 GCF_000517525.1 Limulus polyphemus
AGTTGTTTCTCTGTAAAGGAACATTCTCCTACATCTAGGTTCAGTTTCTAGGTAAGACAAAGAGTTGTTTCTCTGTAAAGGAACATTCTCCTACATCTAGGTTCAGTTTCTAGGTAAGACAAAGAGTTATTTCTCTGTAAAGGAACATTTTCCTACATCTAGGTTATGTGTCAAGGTAAGACAAAGAGTTGTTTCTCTGTAAAGGAACATTCTCCTACATCTAGGTTCAGTTTCTAAGGTAAGACAAAGAGTTGTTTCTCTGTAAAGGAACATTCTCCTACATCTAGGTCCAGTTTCTAGGTAAGACAAAGAGTTGTTTCTCTGTAAAGGAACATTCTCCTACATCTAGGTTCAGTTTCTAGGTAAGACAAAGAGTTGTTTCTCTGTAAAGGAACATTCTCCTACATCTAGGTTCAGTTTCTAGGTAAGACAAAGAGTTGTTTCTCTGTAAAGGAACATTTTCCTATATCAAGGTCCAGTGTCAAGGTAAGACAAAGAGTTGTTTCTCTGTAAAGGAACATTTTCCTACATCTAGGTCCAGT
>NW_013873418.1:0-309 GCF_000517525.1 Limulus polyphemus
ATATCAGTAAGAAGACACAAGATTTAAGGATACTGTGTACTGTCAATAAGAAGACACAAAATTTTACGATACTGTGTACTGTCAATAAGAGACATAAGATTTAACAATACTGTGTACTGTCGATAAGAAGACGCAAGATGTAACAATACTGTTTACTGTCGATAAGAAGACGCAAGATTTAACAATATTGTGTACTATCAGTAAGAAGACACAAGGTTTAACGATACTGTGTACTGTCAATAAGAAGAAACAAGATTTAACGATACTGTGTACTGTCAATAAGAACACACATGATTTAACAATACTCTG
>NW_013873419.1:0-302 GCF_000517525.1 Limulus polyphemus
GCCAACAAGATTGATACATACAGTTTTCTTTTTTAACACAAATATATTTTAATATACAAACAATAATACGATTTAAAAAAAAACAAAACAGTTATTACACACAATGATTTATATATAACAATTTTACAAACCTACAAACAATATAAAGTCTTCTTTCTCGTCTGGAACTTCCTTGATATCTTATCGAGTGTTCACGATGAGCGAGCTAATTTTGAGTTGACGTAGGTATAATTACTTAACAGGGAGTTAGCTAGCTTTGTCCTCCGTTATTCACCAGCCACACACGCCGAGTTTTCCACCGT
>NW_013873420.1:0-308 GCF_000517525.1 Limulus polyphemus
GCCATGTATATGAGTTAGAGCTGTACAACGGTTTGTACCATTTATATTAATTAGAGCTATACAACGGTTTGTACCATGTATATGAGTTAGAACTGTACAACGGTTTGTACCACGTATATAAGCTAGAACTGCACAACGGTTTGTACCATGTACATGAGTTAGAGCTGAACAACGATTTGTACCATTTATATGAATTAGAGCTGTACAACGGTTTGTACCATGAATATGAGTTAGAAGCGTACAACGGTTTGTACCATGTATATGAGTTAGAGCTGTACAAAGGTTTGTACCATGTATATGAATTAGAG
>NW_013873421.1:0-309 GCF_000517525.1 Limulus polyphemus
TGGCTGAGAAAAAACCACTAGAGGACATTCTGAGGTTCCGATTGGTTATTCATGTCATATATAGAAGTAAATGTATATAATATAAGGGAGCGTTTCCAAAAATAAAAAGAGGTGGGTGGGGTGCCACTGTGTTTCATTTATTACACAAGCAATATCTTAGCAAATTGAAAAGATAAGAGGCTCTTATTTTATATTCTAGCTTGTAAATACCAGTAATTTGAGTTCTTAATTCATATGAAACTATAGACATCACAAACATTTAATTTGAACCAGTGCTGCATTCAACATACCACGTGACACACAAAAAAT
>NW_013873422.1:0-309 GCF_000517525.1 Limulus polyphemus
GTAAGTAAAAACCTTTAATTTTGACAATTGAAATGAATAATTAAATTTTAAATTCGTTGTATAATAAACCAGTTTACCATATGAAATCTGTTGTATAATAAACCAGTTTACCATATGAAATCTGTTGTATAATAAACCAATTTACCATATGAAATCTGTTGTATAATAAACCAGTTTACCATATGAAATCTGTTGTATAATAAACCAGTTTACCATATGAAATCTGTTGTATAATAAACCAATTTACCATATGAAATCTGTTGTATAATAAACCAGTTTACCATATGAAATCTGTTGTATAATAAACCA
>NW_013873423.1:0-309 GCF_000517525.1 Limulus polyphemus
GGCATGTAATGCTGTTTGAATACAAGAAGGGAAACAACGTCTCTGTAGCCACAAAGAATATCAAAGAAGTTTATGGAAATGTTTTGAACTGTCATAAGTGTCAAAGATGGTTCAGCAAATTTCATTCAGGTGACCTTTAGCCTTACTATCAGGGGCCGACATGTTGGAATTGATATTGATGCTCTGAAGACACTTGTTGAATGTAACCCAAGGCAACACACTCGTGAAATGGCCCTGAAATTGCATGTTTCTCATGAAACAGTACATAAGCATCTGAGGAATATGGGAAAACTCCTTAAAGAAGGTGTT
>NW_013873424.1:0-330 GCF_000517525.1 Limulus polyphemus
ATGGACCTAGTGTTTCATTAAATCTGGGATAGTACGTGAACATAGCATTTCTGTGTTTCATACGTATGGTATAGTACGTGGACCTAGTGTTTCATTAAATCTGGAATAGTATGTGGACATAACATTTCTGTGTTTCATAAGTATGGTATAGTACGTGGACCTAGTGTTTCATTAAATCTGGGATAGTATGTGGACGTAGCATTTCTGTGTTTCATAAGTATGGTATAGTACGTGGACCTAGTGTTTCATTAAATCTGGGATAGTACGTGAACATAACATTTCTGTGTTTCATACGTATGGTATAGTACGTGGACCTAGTGTTTCATTAAA
>NW_013873425.1:0-308 GCF_000517525.1 Limulus polyphemus
AAAAATATAAATATTTTTATGCATCAGAAAATTTCGAAATTTCACATAAGAAATCTTTATAATGTCCAAATGGTTATCAAATGTTTCTTAAGAAAAACTTTATACTTTATCTGTTATTTTCAGTAATTAATCTCTGTACGGGTTTGGTAAATTTGACCGACCTCGCAACCACCATAAAAAAATTAGGAAATAAACATAAATTATGCATCTTTCATTCTAGAATGAACACAAGTTATAACACAAAAACATAAATGTTTTGATGAAACAGCTTAAATCTCATAAGATTATATATTTATATATATATATAT
>NW_013873426.1:0-309 GCF_000517525.1 Limulus polyphemus
GATACACAGGTTCTACATCTGACAACAAAGAATGTTGGTATAAAGTAAAACACAGGTTCTACATCCTACAACAAAGGATATTGGTAGAAAGTAAAACACAGGTTCCACACAGACAACAAAACACATTAGTATAAAGTGAAACAAAGGCTCCACATGTGACAAAAAAGATGTAAGTAAAAAGTGAAACAGTGGTTCTACATCTGACATCAAAGGTTGTTGGTAAAAAGTGAAACACAGGTTTTACAACTGACAATAAAGGATGTTGGTAGAAAGTAAAACACAGGTTCCCTAACTGACAATAAAAGACAT
>NW_013873427.1:0-311 GCF_000517525.1 Limulus polyphemus
TTTATGTTTATTTCCTAATTTTTTATGGTGGTTGCAAGATCGGTCAAATCTACCAAACCATTTAAGATTAATTACTGAAAATAACAGATAAAATATAAAGTTTTTTCGTAAGAAACATTTGATAACTATCTGGACATTATAAAGATTTCACATGTGAAATTTGGAAATTTTCTGATACATAAAAGAATTTTTAATCTTCAAATGAATACTACTTTACATGATAGATAGGCAACATGGAAAACGAAAAAAGAGACATGAGAAAAACATTGTTTTATAAACCTTAAGACTTAATAAAAAAAAAAAATAATTAA
>NW_013873428.1:0-309 GCF_000517525.1 Limulus polyphemus
CACACATACACACATCAGAAAAGTTAATTAGTAGTGTCAAGTGTGTATGAGAAGTCTTGTATGTGTGTAAAATTGACGTGTTATATAATTTCAATGTTTTCAAATTCGATGACGAGGAACCCACTTTGAGACTAATAATGGCTGGAGACGGCTTGAATGGGTAATGAAGAAAAACTTTAATATAAATTTAACGTAACAGCAAATGTACAACGTTTCGACAAGGTTTTGGTACCTGATGATGACAGCAAATGTACAACGTTTCGACAAGGTTTTGGTACCTGATGATGACAAAACCTTGTAGAAACGTTG
>NW_013873429.1:0-309 GCF_000517525.1 Limulus polyphemus
TCTTTTTAGTAAGATTGACCGTCACATTATAACGCCCCCACTGTTGAAAAGGCGAGCATGTTTGGTGTGACGGGGATTCGAACCCACGACCCTCAACTTGCGAGTCGAGTGCCCTAACCACCTGGCTATGCCGGGCCTCTAATTTTGTTATTGGTCTGGTATGGCCTGATGGTTAGGACGCTCGACTCACAAATTGAGGATCGCGCGTTCAAGTCCCCGTCCCACCAAATATGCTCGTCCTTACAGCCGTGGGATGTTATAATGTGGCTGTCAATCCCACTATTCGTTGGTAAAAGAGTACCCCAAGAG
>NW_013873430.1:0-309 GCF_000517525.1 Limulus polyphemus
ACCTTCTGATAGGGGCATCATTCATGGGGTCCACCTCGACATTACTGAAGAGGGCTGTACGTTCATAAGAGGTTGTTACAAAGGCAATAAGGATGACGCGATACAACAAAGAACTAAAACTTAAAGAACCTATAAGTTCCATTATTCTTCATTTCTCATCTCCGACCCTACCTAAGAGAGTCCATCTCGGCTTTTTGTCGTTTCCTGTACGGGAATTTATCCCCCACCCGACGTGCCAACGTTACGGACATACTGCAAACGTGTGCCGCAGTAATGTTCGATGTGCCACTTGTGGCGAAAATCACAATG
>NW_013873431.1:0-465 GCF_000517525.1 Limulus polyphemus
GAGCAAATAGGAATTTAGGTTGTATCTACAGAAATACTGAATACAAGGCTAAACAGATTATAATTTCATTGTACTGGTCACTGGTTAGGCCGCATTTTGAATATTGTGTTCAGTCTTGGGTTCCTTACCTCAGGAAGGACATTGAATTGTTAGAAAGGGTTCAGAGAATGGTTGCTAGAATGGTGCTTGGGATGCAGGGGTTGTCATACGAGGAGAGGTTAAGATCTCTGAAATTGTTTTATCTTGAAAAAGAAGAGTTAGAGAAGATCTAGTTGAGATGTTTAAGATGTTAAGGGAATTGATAGCGTTGATCCATCACCTTTTTTCATACTTAAAAGTGAGAATAGTAGGGTTAGGGGACACAAATATACAGTTTGGGAGGGCAGGAGTCATCCTAGGCTAACCTTATCTTATGTGTCGAACCTTATCTTACAACCTAAGCTAGTGAGGTTTAAGTGTTTATGG
>NW_013873432.1:0-309 GCF_000517525.1 Limulus polyphemus
CTCCTCCAACCACTGCTGTAGTCTCTCTTGTTTACTTTGCTGTTCGAGCTGCCATTGTTGTAGGTTTTCTTGTAACTGCTGTTGTCTTTCTTTTTGTTTCTTTTCTTTTTCTTCCAACAACTGCTGTAATCTCTCTTCTTGTTTCTTTTCTTTTTCCTCTAACAACTGCCGTAATTTCTCTTCTTGCTTAATTTCTCGTTCTTCTTGTTTCTTTCCTTGTTTATTTTCTCGTTCTTCTTGTTTCTTTTCTTTTTCCTCTAACAACTGCCGTAATTTCTCTTCTTGTTTAATTTCTCGTTCTTCTTGTTT
>NW_013873433.1:0-366 GCF_000517525.1 Limulus polyphemus
CTGATGAGTGTGGTTCTGTTTGGTACTAAATAGAATCCATTTAATTTGTTTTGAGTCTATTTCAATGAGCATAGTACTGTTTGGTACTAAATAGAATCCTTTTCATTTGTCTTGAGTCTATTTTAATGAGTGTGGTACTGTTTGGTACTAAATAGAATCCGTTTAATCCGTCTTGAGTCTATTTTAATGAGTGTGGTTCTGTTTGGTACTAAATAGAATCCGTTTAATCAGTCTTGAGTCTATTTTAATGAGTGTGGTACTGTTTGGTACTAAATAGAATCCGTTTAATCCGTCTTGAGTCTATTTTGATGAGTGTGGTTCTGTTTGGTACTAAATAGAATCCGTTTAATCCGTCTTGAGTCTATT
>NW_013873434.1:0-309 GCF_000517525.1 Limulus polyphemus
TACGTTGCTATTATTGGACATTCAATAGCATTTCTTCTGTTACATACAATTATTTTATGCTGCTGTCCATGCGAAATACTAACAAAATAAAAAAGCAGTCATGGATTAGATGCATAAATAAAGAATTCGCATGATGGAACAGTATCTAACAAAATAAGTTATCTGAAAATAGAAAGGGTTAAAAGTTAAAACAGTATTATGCTTTATGAAGAACCCCCCCCCCCAGTGGCATAGCGGCATGTCTGCGGACTTACAACGCTAGAAACCGGGTTTCGATACCCGTGGTGGGCAGAGCACAGATAGCCCATT
>NW_013873435.1:0-307 GCF_000517525.1 Limulus polyphemus
AGATAAAGATGTTTCTGTTCTGAATGACAATGGGCATAAGTAGAGAGATTTAAATAATGTAAGATAAAGATGTTTCTGTTCTGAATGACAATGGACATAAGTAGAGAGATTTAAATAATGTAAGATAAAGATGTTTCTGTTCTGAATGACAATGGACATAAGTAGAGGGTTTTAAATAATGTAAGATAAAGATGTTTCTGTTCTGAATGACAATGGACATAAGTAGAGAGATTTAAATAATGTAAGATAAAGATGTTTCTGTTCTGAATGACAATGGACATAAGTAGAGAGATTTAAATAATGTAAG
>NW_013873436.1:0-309 GCF_000517525.1 Limulus polyphemus
GGTTATTGTCTCCGTACTACGTATCCAGTACATGTTTGAAGTCTGGTTATTGTCTCCGTACTACGTATCCAGTATATGTTTGAAGTCTGGTTATTGTCTCCGTACTACGTATCCAGTACATGTTTGAAGCCTGGTTATTATCTCCGTACTACGTATCCAGTATATGTTTGAAGCCTGGTTATTGTCTCCGTACTACGTATCCAGTACATGTTTGAAGCCTGGTTATTGTCTTCGTCCTACGTATCCAGTATATGTTTGAAGCCTGGTTATTATCTTCGTACTACGTATCCAGTACATGTTTGAAGTCTG
>NW_013873437.1:0-309 GCF_000517525.1 Limulus polyphemus
AAAAACAATGTTAATATATTTGGAAATATTATGGAACAGTTCGATAACTTTAAAGTAAATTAGATAAAAGTTAAATTATTTCAAATTTGTAATAATTACTTTGAAATTAGGGGCAAGGGTGGGCTGTCCCGGTTTTTTGGTTTGGAAATCTGGTCACCCTATATTTGGATCCTATTCCTGTTATCTAAAATCTCAGTTTCAGAATCACAGAAGAATTAGAAAGTTTGTTGAATGAAAGGTCTGAATCATATTCCTGTTTCTAAAAATCTTTTATATATATATATATTCACAGTAGTATCACAAAAATTT
>NW_013873438.1:0-309 GCF_000517525.1 Limulus polyphemus
CTCCATGTTTATAAGGATAAAATGGTTCATTTCTCACACAACACGACCATTTCATACGTCTCGTTTCTCCGTGTTTATAAGGATAAAATGGTTTATTTCTCACACTACACGACCATTTCATACGTCTCGTTTCTTTATGTTTATAAGGATCAAATTGTTTATTTCTCACACTACACGACCATTTCACACGTCTCGTTTCTCTATGTTTATAAGGATCAAATTGGTTTATTTCTCACACTACACGACCATTTCATACATCTCGTTTCTCTGTGTTTATAAGGATAAAATGGTTTATTTCTCACACTACAC
>NW_013873439.1:0-309 GCF_000517525.1 Limulus polyphemus
TTAGGTCTAAATACACACTTATATACTTATAATTATATTTTAAAAATCTTGAAATTTCATGAAATATGTCTACAGGGAATCGTCATCATTCGAGAAAGTGCTAGAGAAAGGTTTGTGTTGCTTTGTGCTTAACTTCAAAGTAAACGAATTACTATTTCTAACATCAGAGCAAAGTTCGTATAACGTGGTTCCTCCTGTAATAAACCCATTTCAGAAAAACGCCAAATTTTGATTTAAAATAACCATCTAACCTACTTTTGTGTCATATATTTTTAGCTGCTTGATAACGGGTGTTATTTTTTTCTACCC
>NW_013873440.1:0-309 GCF_000517525.1 Limulus polyphemus
ACTTTACACGAAGAAGAGGACTTCAAATATATATAGTAAGTTAGGCCTGCTATAGTCTGGTGACTTCAAATATATCCTACGTTAGGCCTGCTATGGTCTGGTGACTCAAATATATCCTATGTTAGGCCTGCTATGGTCTGGTTACTTCAAATATATCCTACGTTAGGCCTGCTATAGCCTGATGACTTCAAATATATCCTACGTTAAGACTGCTATGGCCTGATGACTTCAAATATATCATACGTTAAGACTGCTATGGTCTGGTGACTTCAAATATATCCTAAGTTAGGCCTGCTATAGCCTGATGAC
>NW_013873441.1:0-309 GCF_000517525.1 Limulus polyphemus
ACATGAACACAATACCTATTCCACAATATTGGACAGTAATAACTGGTGAATATTTTTGTTCCCAAGGGTCTACATGAACACACTAACTATTCCACAATATTGGACAGTAATAACTGGTGAATATTTTTGTTCCCAAGGGTCTACATGAACACACTAACTATTCCACAATATTGGACAGTAATAATGAGTAAATATTTTTATGTGCCTCACACTTGATGTGACTTTTAGAGTTAACATAGTCTCTAAATGCTGTTGTTTTATAACTTTTAACATCTTTTACAAATGGAGAACTATGATCGATATCCGTGG
>NW_013873442.1:0-309 GCF_000517525.1 Limulus polyphemus
ACAACAACAGATGTCAGCTTCATTAAGTCACGACAGATGCCAGCGACATTATGTCACAACAACAGATGTCAGCTTCATTAAGTCACAAGAGATGTCAGCGACATTATGTCACAACAACAGATGTCAGCTTCATTAAGTCACAACAAGAGATGTCAGTTTCATTAGGTCACAACAAGAGATGTCAGTTTCATTTGGTCACAACAAGAGATGTCAGTTTCATTAGGTCACAACAAGAGATGTTAGCTTCATTAGGTCACAACAAGAGATGTTAGCTTCATTAGGTCACAACAAGAGATGTCAGCTTCATTA
>NW_013873443.1:0-308 GCF_000517525.1 Limulus polyphemus
AATCATAGACAACTGCTTCTTACCCTGTTATCATAGACAACTGATTCCTTACCCTGTTATCATAGACAACTGCTTCCTTACCCTGTTATCATAGACAACTGTTTCCTTACCCTGTTATCATAGACAACTGTTTCCTTACCCTGTTATCACAGACAACTGCTTTCTTACCCTGTTATAATAGACAACTGCTTCCTTACCCTGTTATAATAGACAACTGCTACCTTACCCTGTTATCATAGACAACTGCTTCCTTACCCTGTTATTATAGACAACTGTTTTCTTACCCTGTTATCATAGACAACTGCTTT
>NW_013873444.1:0-309 GCF_000517525.1 Limulus polyphemus
TAATGGCTGGAGACGGCTTGAATGGGTAATGAAGAAAAACTTTAATATAACAGCAAATGTACAACGTTTCGACAAGGTTTTGTCATCATCAGGTGTAGAGTTCTCATATTCTGCACATTAGTGGTGAAGAATATGAAGTAATTTTATGATGTAGTGACAACTTGAATAGCCTCTTTCTAGTTTTTAGGCAGTTAATAACACAGGTTTTAAACTGCGTAAAAGTTATTTTGGTTTTAATAATGGATTTTCCATAATTCAGCTACGTAGATTTAAAAAATAGTATTAATTTTTTAATCGCATAATAATTTT
>NW_013873445.1:0-307 GCF_000517525.1 Limulus polyphemus
AAATATCTGTATACAGTTTGTCATAGATGTTTTAGCTACATTCTAGTCAAATATCTGTATATAGTTTGTCATAAATGTTTTGGTTACATTCTAGTCAAATATCTGTATATAGTTTGTCATACATGTTTTGGTTACATTATAGTCAAATATCTATATATAGTTTGTCATAGATGTTTTGGTTACATTATAGTCAAATATCTGTATATAGTTTGTCATACATGTTTTGGTTACATTATAGTCAAATATCTGTATACAGTTTGTCATAGATGTTTTGGTTACATTATAGTCAAATATCTATATATAGTTT
>NW_013873446.1:0-489 GCF_000517525.1 Limulus polyphemus
CAAAACACTTACTGTAGGTTGATAAAGTATGAAAAACTACTACAAAACACTTACTGGAGGTTGATAAAGTATGAAAAACTACTACAAAACACTTACTGGAGGTAGATAAAGTACGAAAATACAAAACTACTACAAAACACTTACTGTAGGTTGATAAAGTATGAAAATACAGAAACTACTACAAAACACTTACTGTAGGTTGATAAAGTATGAAAATACAGAAACTACTACAACACACTTACTGTAGGTTGATAAAGTATGAAAATACAAAAACTACTACAAAACACTTACTGTAGGTTGATAAAGTATGAAAATACAAAAACTACTACAACACACTTACTGTATGTAGGTTGATAAAGTATGAAAATACAAAAACTACTACAAAACACTTACTGTAGGTTGATAAAGTATGAAAATACAGAAACTACTACAAAACACTTACTGTAGGTTGATAAAGTATGAAAATACAAAAACTACTACAAAACACTT
>NW_013873447.1:0-309 GCF_000517525.1 Limulus polyphemus
AACGATAACTAGTCTCGTGCATTTTCTAAATATTCAAATTTTCTATACACTTCTAAAAGAATTTATAGATACAAAATCAGAAAAGGCTGTTCGCAATAATGTATTAGAAATATAAATAAAATAGTTCTTCTGGTGTTTGATATCGTTAGGTGTTAACCATAACAATTCTTGTTGTACTAAATAGCTTATATAAATAGTGTTCAGAAGATAGTTAAAAAATGTGGATTTATAGCTAATTATAAAAAAATATATAATTTGCTAAAGGAAAGCTTCTAAACCAAATAACTAGGATTAAGCTTTAAATACACT
>NW_013873448.1:0-308 GCF_000517525.1 Limulus polyphemus
GCTAGATAGAAAAGGACCAATTAGAAAGTTATTTCTTGAAGAAGAACAATACTTACGTAGAGCTGTATTACACTAGCTAAATTTTGTTTATACGGTTTTTAACACTTTCCAAGGAATAAACCTAAGACTCTTAGACGTTTATTGTTTATACGGTTTTTAACACTTTCCTAGGAATAAACCTAAGACTCTTAGACGTTTATTGTTTATACGGTTTTTAACACTTTCCTAGGAATAAACCTAAGACTCTTAGACGTTTATTGTTTATACGGTTTTTAACACTTTCCTAGGAATAAATCTAAGACCCTTAG
>NW_013873449.1:0-308 GCF_000517525.1 Limulus polyphemus
ACATTATCGTTAAATATTGTGTCTTCTTATTCACAGTACACAGTATCGTTAAATCTTGTGTCTTCTTATTGAGAGTACACAGTATCGTTAAATCTTTGTCTTTTATATATAGTACACAGTATTGCTAAATCGTGTGTCTTCTTATTGAGAGTACTCAGTATTGTTAAATCTTATGTCTTCTTATTGACAGTACACAGTATCGTTAAATCTTGTGTCTTCTTATTGACAGTACACAGTATCGTTAAATCTTGTGTCTTCTTATTGACAGTACACAGTATCGTTAAATCTTCTGTCTCCTTATTGACAGG
>NW_013873450.1:0-309 GCF_000517525.1 Limulus polyphemus
CCTCTAGGCCGTGGGGCTATTGTTGGGTATTTATTCACAATAAGGACTGATTAATTATATCACTGAGACGAACAAACAATGATTATTACGACATTCCTCTAGGCCGTGGGGCTATTGTTGGATATTTATTCACAATAAGGACTGATTAATTATATCACTGAGACGAACAATAATGATTATTACGACATTCCTCTATGGCGTGAGGTTATTGTTGGGTATTTATACACAATAAGGACTGATTAATTAATCACTGAGACGAACAAACGATGATTATTACGACATTCCTCTATGGCGTGAGGTTATTGTTGG
>NW_013873451.1:0-308 GCF_000517525.1 Limulus polyphemus
CAAGCAGTACCAATATGTTTGGTTTACTTAGCCTTAAATGGAAAGTTAAAGTTGTACAAGTTTCAAGCAGTACCAATATGTTTGGTTTACTTAGCCTTAAATGGAAATTTAAAGTTGTTTGTTATTAAGCACAAGATTACACAATGGACTATCTCTGCTGTGTCCACCGCGAGTATGGAAACCAGTTTTATAACGTTACAAGCCCTCAGACTTACCACTGAGCCACCGGAAGGACTTTACTGATACAATACAATCATATTAAAATTTTCACAGAGCATTGGAAATGTTAAACTAGACTATATATATAT
>NW_013873452.1:0-310 GCF_000517525.1 Limulus polyphemus
TTCTATGTATAGATATACTGTAAAGAAATAGAACTCGTTTTTAGGTAAATTATTGTATATAATGTTTTGTGTAATAAAAGTTGAATATTAATATATAATGATTTTTGAAACTTTATTATAGGGTCACTAAGCTTGATCCTCTAGTTTAAGGAATAACTATCGAACATTTGTTAATGAAAAGTTCGGGCTTAGAATGTCGAATAAAAGGCAATGCCTCACAACATTTTGAAAAACAAACTGATGACAAAGAACGACAAAAAAGATTTCGAAGTAATTTTGTGAATGTTCTATTATTTCTTCTTTCCAAGCC
>NW_013873453.1:0-309 GCF_000517525.1 Limulus polyphemus
AGAACTAGTTAATACAAACCTTTAAACTTGGTGCTAATCAACCAACGTTTTGTAAACAGAACTAGTTAATACAAACCTTTAAACTTGTGTTAATCAACCAACGTTTTGTAAACAAAACTAGTTAATACAAACCTTTAAACTTGGTGTTAATCAACCAACGTTTTGTAAACAGAACTAGTTAATACAAACCTTTAAACTTGTGTTAATGAACCAACGTTTTGTAAACAGGACTAGTTAATACAAACCTTTAAACTTGTGTTAATCAACCAACGTTTTGTAAACAGTACTAGTTAATACAAACCTTTAAAC
>NW_013873454.1:0-308 GCF_000517525.1 Limulus polyphemus
TTTAATGTAAGTAGCTACTGTTCGGGATGAACAATACTAAGGAAGGGGCAGTGTTACGACAGCGGAAGTCGCGCAACGCTTGGAGCATGCGCTGGAGTTCTAGGAAGATCGTGACTATTTCTCGCAACTCTAGGCTTTTCTAGACATGCTATGTTCTCGTATATAAGCCGGCAACTAAAGTGACGGCAGAGAGATAATTACGTAGAAATTCTTCCCGAGAAACTTCAGCGATATAAGTCCTTTCTTAAATAAAACTAGTTTATTCTTTCTCAATACAACTTTGCAATACACTTAATTTACACAGTTAC
>NW_013873455.1:0-531 GCF_000517525.1 Limulus polyphemus
GGAATAATGTGTGTGTAGATAGTGAGTAATTGAACTGCAGTCAGAAGTATTGTTGACGTTCGTTGATATTGCGTTTGTTATAGAGCGACTGTTGAAAATAAGTGTATCGTAAAGTTGTATTCGGAGAGAATAAACCAGTTTTATTAAGTAAGGACTTGTGTCGCTAAAGTTTCGTCGGAACGAAGTTACGGAAAATCAATTAACAAACGGAGACGTAACAATATAAATACTTCCACATGTCCTTTGCCGCCATAAAGAATTCCTATACAATCTACACATCCTTCAGTTGGCCTGTGATATTTCCTGATTGGCTTAAGGACATGCCAATCAGTGATTGCCTTACCGGCCTAAGTTGATCTGACTCATTTTATACGTTGTACTATTTCCTATAGATTATTTTCCAGACGGTTCTGCTATGATTAGTATCTGGCGAAAAGCTTCAGCAGATATTTCCTTTGCAACATCTCAACCAACAATTGGTCCAGCTATCAATGTTATTTTCAAGTTTGGAACAACTGGACTTTCAAGATC
>NW_013873456.1:0-426 GCF_000517525.1 Limulus polyphemus
TTATCATAACTTCTAATTAAGCAAACATATTATGGACTTTGTAACTTATCATAACTTCTAATTAAGCAAACATATTATGGACTTTGTAACTTATCATAACTTCTAATTAAACAAACATATTATGGACTTTGTAACTCATCATAACTTCTAATTAAACAAACATATTATGGACTTTGTAACTCATCATAACTTCTAATTAAGCAAACATATTATGGACTTTGTAACTCATCATAACTTCTAATTAACAAACATATTATGGACTTTATAACTCATCATAACTTCTGATTAAACAAACATATTATGGACTTTATAACTCATCATAACTTCTGATTAAACAAACATATTATGGACTTTATAACTCATCACAACTTCTAATTAAACAAACATATTATGGACTTTGTAACTCATCATAACTCCTAATTAAAC
>NW_013873457.1:0-309 GCF_000517525.1 Limulus polyphemus
CTACAGTCTAAAGTGATATTTCCGGATAACTTTATAAAACACATAGGCAGTTTTTCTTGTTTGTTGTTGTTTTTTACGCCTACCAGACATAAAACGTTAAATCTTTCTTGCTTGTTTGTTTGTTGTTGTTGTTTTTTACGCCTACCAGACATAAAACGTTAAATCTTTCTTGCTTGTTTGTTTGTTGTTGTTGTTTTTTACGCCTACTAGACATAAAACGTTAAATCTTTCTTGCTTGTTTGTTTGTTGTTGTTGATTTTTTTACGCCTACCAGACATAAAAACGTTAAAATCTTTCTTGCTTGTTTGT
>NW_013873458.1:0-309 GCF_000517525.1 Limulus polyphemus
TAGTTCTGTGGTTTCATCTCCTCCTAGATAGCACGTTTTACAGGGAACAGTGTTACTTCCTCTGGATGTATTTCTAGACGAACTCGTCGCTAGTTCTGTGGTTTAATCTCCTCCTAGATAGCACGTTTTACAGGGAACAGTGTTACTTCCTCTGGATGTATTTCTAGACGAACTCGTCGCTAGTTCTGTGGTTTCATCTCCTCCTAGATTTCCCATTTAATTAAACATCTATCTATTTAACGAAATATCTAACTGATTGACTTTTAGTTTAAGTTCTTTATTTGACTTTGGATAAATCTCTAACCTTTC
>NW_013873459.1:0-307 GCF_000517525.1 Limulus polyphemus
TGTTTGTTTCAGTGTGTTTCTTATTGTTTGTTTTATCTTGTTTCTTATTATTTGTTTTCTTTTATTTCTTATTATTTGTTTTATTTTGTTTCCTATTGTTTGTTTTATTTTGTTTCTTATTGTTTGTTTTATCTTGTTTCTTATTGTTTGTTATATTTTGTTTCTTGTTGTTTGTTTTAGAGTTTTTCTTATTGTTTGTTTCAGTGTGTTTCTTATTGTTTGTTTTATCTTGTTTCTTATTATTTGTTTTCTTTTATTTCTTATTATTTGTTTTATTTTGTTTCTTTCTGTTTGTTTTATCTTGTTT
>NW_013873460.1:0-318 GCF_000517525.1 Limulus polyphemus
GTTTTTTTTGCTATTCGACTTTGGGCAGCTAGTCATCACCACCCACCACCAACTCTTGGGCTACTCTTTTACCAACGAATAGTGGGATTGACCGTCACATTATAACGCCTCCACAGCTGAAAGGGCGAGCATGTTTAGTGGGACGGGGATTCGAACCCGCGACCAGCAGATTGTGAGCCGAGCGCCCTAACCACCTGGCCATGCCGGGCCCAATAGTACAATTACTGCGGTTTTATGAAATTCGAAACAGAAAAAAAGAATCGTTTTGCCTCAATTTTTCATGTCCATTCTTGGAACTAGTAACTTCTAATAGTCTTT
>NW_013873461.1:0-309 GCF_000517525.1 Limulus polyphemus
TTACCGAATTTATAACCACCATACTCATCTTTAAACTTACTTGGTACAACTACTCCAGGAACACTGAGGTTTAACTCTAGTTACCGAATTTATAACCCCATACTCATTTTTAGCGTTATTTGGTACAGCCACTCCACGAACACCTAGGTGTAACTCTAGTTACACAATTTATAACCACCATACTCATCTTTAGCCTTTACTTGGCACAAATACTCCATGAACACCTAGGTATAACTCTCGTTACAGAATTTATAACCACCATACGCATCTTTAGTGTTATTTGGTACAACAACTCCACGAACACATAGG
>NW_013873462.1:0-307 GCF_000517525.1 Limulus polyphemus
TTTCCTCAAACAACTGCTGTAATCTCTCTTCTTGTTTCTTTTCTTTTTCCTCTAACAACTGCTGTAATCTCTCTTCTTGTTTATTTTGTTGTTCGAGCTGCCACTGTTGCAGGTTTTCTTGCAACTGCTGTTGTCTCTCTTCTTGTTTCTTTTCTTTTTCCTCTAACAACTGTTGTAATTTCGCTTCTCGTTCTTCTTGTTTCTTTTCTTGTTTTTGTATTGCTGTCATCAAATCTGCTAAGCTGTAGTTTGATTTTCCGCCTCTCGTTTCCATTTTTTTTATCCCACTTTCTGACACCAATTTGTT
>NW_013873463.1:0-309 GCF_000517525.1 Limulus polyphemus
ATCCTTCTTCTGTACTAATAAAACGGGAGCTGACCAGAGACTATCTGATTTTTCAACTATCCCTTTCTTAGTTAGACCATTCATGACCTTCTCTCTCTCTTGTCGCTTTGCTGGAGCCATTCTCCTTGGAGGGATCTTCATTGGACGGTGATTGCCTGTGTTTATTCTGTGTTCCACAAGGTCTGTGCAGACGAGGTCATGATCTCCTTTCGAAAAGACGTCTGCATAATTCGCCAAAAGTTCTTTTACCTGAAGAGCCTGTGATGATGACAAATGGACTATACTCTTCTTATAGAGGTCAGTCAAATA
>NW_013873464.1:0-305 GCF_000517525.1 Limulus polyphemus
TGAATAGAGATCAAAGGATGTATCCTGAATGTTAATGACTATTGCGAAATATGCAAAGGATGCCAACACCTGAAACTTAACAGACAAAGAAAGTCTAGACGTAAAGGTTAAATAACAGTTATGTAATATGCAAAAGAACCTAGGGTTAGACCGTTAGATAATATGCGTGGCTGTCGTAAGGAGAGGAGGCAATGACGTCATAGTTCCATAAAGTGGCACCAGAGGGCGATTTTGTGGGTGACATCGCTAGTAAATCATCAGATGATATCTCTACATATAATTACGTCATCAACAGTGTAGTTTTC
>NW_013873465.1:0-309 GCF_000517525.1 Limulus polyphemus
ACTTTTTAAAACATTCGGAAAAATCGAATTGTTCGATCTATTGTATTTATTCGACTATTTCACTGACAATTTTATGAACTAATTTCGATCAGTACTTCTAAAGCCATCCTTTACTAAGTGAAATATCATATGAGAAAGTGTATCTTAGGACATATTAATGATAACTAATAATATATATTTACATTAAGATGTTTAGATTTAGTTTCTTGCAAACTAAAGTTCAAATATATGAACTCTCCGGATTCTGATTATTAAAATATTAGTGGTGATTTAATGTTCTGTTTATACAGAATAATTTTTTATTACATA
>NW_013873466.1:0-468 GCF_000517525.1 Limulus polyphemus
GAATATTGTGTCTTCTTATTGACAGTACACAGTATCGTTAACTCTTGTGTCTTCTTATTGACAGTACACAGTATCGTTAAATCTTGTGTCTTCTTATTGACAGTACACAGTTTCGTTAAATCTTGTGTCTCCTTATTGACAGGACACATTATTGTTAAATCTTGTGTTTTTTTTACTGACAGTACACATTATCGTTGAATATTGTGTCTTCTTGTTGACAGTTACACAGTATCGTTAAATCTTGTGTCTTCTTATTGACAGGACACAGTATCGTTAAATCTTGTGTCTTCTTATTGACAGTGCACAGTATCGTTAAATCTTGTGGTACTGTCAATAAAAAGAATAGTATTGTTAAATATTGTGTCTTCTTATTGAGAGTACACAGTATTGTTAAATCTTGTTCTTCTTATTGACAGTACACAGTATAGTTAAATCTTGTGTCTTCTTACTGACAGGACACATTATTAC
>NW_013873467.1:0-677 GCF_000517525.1 Limulus polyphemus
TCAGTAAAACTTGGTAACACACTCAGTCAACCTAGTATGGAGGTAAGTAAAACTTGGTAACACACTCAGTCAACCTAGTATGGAGGTAAGTAAAACTTGGTAACACACTCAGTCAACCTAGTATGGAGGTAAGTAAAACTTGGTAACACACTCAGTCAACCTAGCATGAAGATCAGTAAAACTTGGTAACACACTCAGTCAACCTAGCATGAAGGTCAGTAAAACTTGGTAACACACTCAGTCAACCTAGCACGGAGGTCAGTAAAACTTGGTAACACACTCAGTCAACCTAGTATGGAGGTCAGTAAAACTTGGTAACACACTCAGTCAACCTAGCATGGAAACTTGGTAACACACTCAGTCAACCTCAAGTTTTACTGACCTCCATGCTAGGTTGACTGAGTGTGTTACCAAGTTTACTGACCTCCATGCTAGGTTGACTGAGTGTGTTACCAAGGTTTTACTGACCTTCATGCTAGGTTGACTGAGTGTGTTACCAAGTTTTACTGACCTCCGTGCTGGTAAAACTTGGTAACACACTCAGTCAACCTAACATGAGGTCAGAAGAACTTGGTAATACACTCAGTCAACCTAGCATGAAGGTCAGTAAAACTTGGTAACATACTCAGTCAACCTAGCATGAAGGTCAGTAAAACTTGATAACACACTCAGTCAAC
>NW_013873468.1:0-671 GCF_000517525.1 Limulus polyphemus
TGATTGAAACACACTTATCGTGTGTAAAGTGAAGTTATGACTCATAAAACGACTATTTTTCAGTTTATTTAACGTAGTCAAACAAAAGATAGAAGTTGAAATAGAAATTAGAGCACCATAACGTCACAAATTCAATAAAACGCAGTAAACCAAGATAAACGGTATTACGATTCATTTGCTTCAATTAATGATATCACACTTTCATTGCGTAAAACTTAACTAGATTTGAAAATGACTAGGTAATTATGTTCTTTATTTTTCTGAATTATTTGAACTTAAATAGTTTCTGTTGTGAAATCTTAAAATCTTAACAATAGCACAAACGCGTTTCATACTAATTCAATTTGTTGATGGTGTGTTATGCTGAAGAACAGCAAACTGTAACTAAATTTTCGCAAAAGACGGAACTGTTTCAAATTCTACTAATATATTGAATATTTATTTAAAATTGACAGAAAATATACTTTCTTAATAAGTTCAAAGCTTAAACAGTTTGTTATAGATGCAAGTGATCGTATATACTCCTAATAATCTACTTTATTTTATCTTAAGATGATACTGTTAGATGTAAATTTAGCCATTGTGACTGGTACTTTAAGTTATTACCAAGCTGTGTACTCTTTCATGCACGATTTGATGATAGCTATTGATACTGAGTTTTCCTGACACTG
>NW_013873469.1:0-310 GCF_000517525.1 Limulus polyphemus
TTTCTTAATACTGAAGACCATTGTATCTAGAATACAATAAAAATAACATTTCACTCAACATAGACTGTCGACTCACTGAATTTATTTATATGTGTGTGTGTGTGTGTGTTTATATATTTCTTTCTCGTGTTAAAGCTAAAGTAATAACTTTCTATAGATTACGTTCCCACAACATGTGGAGACTATTAATTTTATACGTACACACATATAATTATATACATATGATTACTACGATTAATCTATATATATATCTATATATATATACACAACAGAGAGAGATTAAATGGAATATTGTAGCTTACATACATTA
>NW_013873470.1:0-309 GCF_000517525.1 Limulus polyphemus
TGTGACAATTAGAAAGTACAATATTAAACACAAACAAAAGTGAAGAAAGAAAGCATGAAAAGTCGTGACAATGAGAAAGTATAATATTAAACACAAATAAGTGAAGAAAGAAAGCATGAAAAGGCGTGACAATTAGAAAGTATAATATTAAACACAAATAAGTGAAGAAAGAAAGCATGAAAAGGCGTGACAATTAGAAAGTATAATATTAAACACAAATAAGTGAAGAAAGAAAGCATGAAAAGGCGTGACAATTAGAAAGTACAATATTAAACACAAACAAAAGTGAAGAAAGAAAGCATGAAAAGG
>NW_013873471.1:0-309 GCF_000517525.1 Limulus polyphemus
AACCTGACAGCTCCTCTAACTTTTAGGTAGAGTCATGTTTAACAAAAATTCAACTGGACATTAAATTATCTCCTTAAGTGAACACATTTACTTCTCAGGCAGTCGAGTGATGAAAAATACATTGTATCATGTAACTGTGAATGCATATTCTAAGAGAAATTTTCAATCTCTGGTGCTCCCATTTGAAGTGCATGGACTCACTGTACAAGTTCGATGACGAGGAACCCACTTTGAGACTAATAATGGCTGGAGACGGCTTGAATGGGTAATGAAGAAAAACTTTGATATAAATTCGATGACGAGGAACCC
>NW_013873472.1:0-307 GCF_000517525.1 Limulus polyphemus
ATGGAACAGTAATTATCTAGGTAGCTGTAAACACAGAATGGAACAGTAATTATCTAGGTAACTGTAAGCACAGTATGGAACAGTAATTATCTAGGTAACTGTAAGCACAGTATGGAACAGTAATTATCTAGGTAGCTGTAAACACAGAATGGAACAGTAATTATCTAGGTAACTGTAAGCACAGAATGGAACAGTAATTATCTAGGTAATTGTAAGCACAGAATGGAACAGTAATTATCTAGGTAACTGTAAACACAGAATGGAACAGTAATTATCTAGGTAATTGTAAGCACAGAATGGAACAGTA
>NW_013873473.1:0-307 GCF_000517525.1 Limulus polyphemus
CCGACAGACACAACTATAGAACACTGGTGTCGGCTCTGGAACTCAGGTACGGAACCCAGAATCAGTCAGAAGTCTACAGGGCAGGTTTAGGACGAGAATCCGTGCTAAAGGGGAGAGCCTGCAAGAGCTGGCACAGACTTGGAAAGAATGGCACACAAGGCCTACCCAACTGCACCACCCGATCTCCTCAAGTTGTTGCTGAGAGATCAGTTTGTAGACGCCCTGAACAGTCCACAACTGAAGATACAAGTGAAGCAAGCACACCCCTCTACCATGCAGGATGCAATGGCCAGAGCTCTTGAACTTG
>NW_013873474.1:0-308 GCF_000517525.1 Limulus polyphemus
GACAAGGATCCAAATTACGAAAATATTGTCAATAACATGCTCGATAAGTTCAAAGAGTTGGGTTGTAATATGAACTTCAAAATTAATTTCTTACACTCATATATTGGCCATTTCCCTAAACATTTCGGTGCTGTCAGCGAAGAACAAGGGAAAAGGATTCATCAAGACATCGGGTAAATGTTCAGGAGGTATCAGGGAAGGTGGAACATCAGCATGATGGCTGATTACTGCTGGTCATTGAAACAAGATGCTCTAGACGCAATATATAAAATAAACACCACAATACGTAGTAGTTTTGAGACTAAAAG
>NW_013873475.1:0-342 GCF_000517525.1 Limulus polyphemus
AGTACTTATTATCTTCAGTTTATACAGAATCAGTCTAGTGGAAATGTAACTGGTACTCATTATCTTCAGTTTATACAGAATCAGTCTAGTGGAAATGTAACTAGTACTCATTATCTTCAGTTTATACAGAATCAGTCTAATGGAAATGTAACTAGTACTTATTATCTCCAGTTTATACAGAATCAGTCTAGTGGAAATGTAACTAGTACTTATTATCTCCAGTTTATACAGAATCAGTCTAGTGGAAATGTAACTGGTACTTATTATCTTCAGTTTATACAGAATCAGTCTAGAGGAAATGTAACTAGTATTTATTATCTTCAGTTTATACAGAATCAGTCT
>NW_013873476.1:0-309 GCF_000517525.1 Limulus polyphemus
ATGCATACAACAGACAGTACTATTATATTTATATAGATAACATACAACATGGTACTATTATATTTATATAGATACGTATAACAGACAGTACTATTATATTTATATAGATACATATAACAGACAGTACTATTATATTTATATAGATACATATAACAGACAGTACTATTATATTTATACAGGTACATATAACAGACAGTACTATTATATTTATACAGGTACATATAACAGACAGTACTATTATATTTATATTGATACAAACAACAGACAGTACTATTATATTTATATAGATAACATACAACAGACGGTATT
>NW_013873477.1:0-640 GCF_000517525.1 Limulus polyphemus
ATTCCGTAGATATAGGTCGTGATTATATTTAATGACATCTCCTGACGAAGCGGTAACAGCTCGAATATTGAGCTAATAAGGTTATATTCCGGGGATATAGGTCGTGATTATATTTATTGATATCTCCTGACGAAGTTTTAAGAGCGAAATATTGAGCTAATAAAGTTATATTCCGGGGATATAGGTCGTGATTATATTTATTGATATCTCTTTACGTAGTTGTAAGAGCGGAATATTGAGCTAATAAAGTTATATTCCGTAGATATAGGTCGTGATTATATTTATTGATATCTCCTGACGAAGCTGTAACTATTACAACTTCGTCAGGAGATATCAATAAATATAATCACGACCTATATTCCCGGAATATAACTTTATTAGCTCAATATTCCGCTGCGGAATAATGAGCTGCAGGAGATATCAATAAATATATTCATTACCTATATCTCCAGAATATAACTTTATTACAAAGTTGTAATAGCGGAAAATTGAGCTAATAAAGTTATATTCCGGAGATATAAGTCGTGATTATATTTATTGATATCTCCTGACGAAGCTATAACAGCGGAAAATTGAGCTAATAAAGTTATATTCCGGGGATATAGGTCGTGATTATATTTATTGATATCTCCTGACGAAG
>NW_013873478.1:0-309 GCF_000517525.1 Limulus polyphemus
GGAAGAATGGTGCCGAACACGCAGTACATGTAGTGCAAAAAAGGGAACCCAAGCATACGGGACACTCACCTTATGAAGAGTTGCCTGAGAATGTGTCAGAGTTTGTGGAAGTGTTATCGGAAAGGATGGATGATATTCACCATCAAGTGCGTTAAAACTTGAAAACGTCTGCTGATTCGATGAAGTTAACTTATGATAAGAGATCCACTGAAGCCAGCTTTGAATCTGAGACAAGGTATGGTTGTATAATCCCAGGAAGACCAAAGGGAAGTCTCCTAAGTTGTCTTCTCCATGGGAAGGCCCATATGA
>NW_013873479.1:0-309 GCF_000517525.1 Limulus polyphemus
CCTCTATACACGTGAGGAACCATTTGCCGTGATATGTTTGTGATTCCTCTATACACGTGAGGAACCATTTGTCGTGATGTGTTTCTGTTTCCTCTATACACGTGAGGAACTGTTTTCGTGATATGTTTGTGTTTCTGTTTCCTCTATTCACGTGAGGAACTGTTTCCGTGATGTGTTTGTGATTCCTCTATACACGTGAGGAACTGTTTTCGTGATGTGTTTATGTTTTCTCTATACACGTGAGGAACCATTTGCCGTGATGTGTTTGTGATTCCTCTATACACGTGAGGAACCATTTGCCGTGATATG
>NW_013873480.1:0-308 GCF_000517525.1 Limulus polyphemus
AGCATCATTTGTTACATTGTTCACTTCGTTCCAACTGATATGTCCTGGACCATGATAACGCCAAAGCCTGTTGGCATGCACCACCTTTGGCTTTCCTCGCCGACCACATTTAATTCGGAAAGTCACGTCTGAGAGACGATCCACTATGTCATATAGGCCTTCCCATGGAGAAGACAACTTAGGAGACTTCCCTTTGGTCTTCCTGGGATTATACAACTACACCTTGTCTCCTGGTACAAAACTGACTTCAGTAGATCTCTTATCATAACATAGCTTCATGGAATCAGTAGACGTTTTCAAGTTTGAAC
>NW_013873481.1:0-308 GCF_000517525.1 Limulus polyphemus
CCTTATTTGGTACAACTACTCCATGAACACTTAGGTTTAACTCTGGTTACCGAATTTATAACCCCCATACTCATCTTTAGCGTTATTTGGTACAACAACTCCACGAACACCTAGGTGTAACTCTAGTTACACAAATTATAACTACCATACTCATCTTTAGCCTTACTTGGTACAACTACTCCATGAACACCTAGGTTAACTCTAGTTACAGTATTTATAACCACCATACTCATCCGTAGCCTTACTTGGTACAACTATTCCATAAAGACCTAGGTGTATCTCTAGTTATCGAATATATAACAACATAC
>NW_013873482.1:0-264 GCF_000517525.1 Limulus polyphemus
ATATAATAAAGAAAAGAAGGGCTTTAAATATAAGATTATTCAAACCAAAATCACCACATCTTAAAGGTCTTGATGTCTTAGTACAAAATAAACTTCACCTATTGGATTGTGCTTACTCTGGATGAGCGAAAGTTCTATTTTATTTAGCTTCTGACGCGACATAATACTTTTTCGTTAATGTTATAGTGTCTCAGTTTCTAATTTTCTGCCAAAATAAACACAATCCGATATTTTTCTATTAAGAAGCAAAAAAAAAAGCGCCTT
>NW_013873483.1:0-308 GCF_000517525.1 Limulus polyphemus
GTTAGTTGATTGTTTAGCGCCAAACAACCAGTAAAAACTAGGAAGTTAGTTGATTGTTTGGCGCCAAACAACCAGTAAGAACTAGGAAGTTAGTTGACTGTTTGGCGTCAAACAACCAGTAAGAACTAGGAAGTTAGTTGATTGTTTGGCGCCAAACAACCAGTAAGAACTAGGAAGTTAGTTGATTGTTTGGCGCCAAACAACCAGTAAGAACTAGGAAGTTAGTTGATTGTTTGGCGCCAAACAACCAGTAAGAACTAGGAAGTTAGTTGATTGTTTGGCGCCAAACAACCAGTAAGAACTAGGAA
>NW_013873484.1:0-310 GCF_000517525.1 Limulus polyphemus
GTTCACAAAAAACTCAGAATGGAAATGATTCTACTCGTTCACAAGGAAACTCAGAATGGAAATTATTATACGCGTTCACAAGGAAACTCAGAATGGAAATGATTCTACTCGTTCACGAGGAAACTCAGAATGGAAATGATTCTACTCGTTCACAAGGAAACTCAGAATGGAAATGATTCTACTCGATCACAAGGAAACTCAGAATGGAAATGATTCTACTCGTTCACAAGGAAATTCAGAATGGAAATGATTCTACTCGATCACAAGGAAACTCAGAATGAAAATGATTATACGCGTTCACAAGGAAACT
>NW_013873485.1:0-307 GCF_000517525.1 Limulus polyphemus
TTATATGTAATTATAAAAACTGTAACACATAAATGTGAAACCGAAAGTTTGCAAGTATCTCCCCCATGGACCCAACAAACCTTCATGTCAAATTTGGTGTAGGTCCATCAACAGGGGGCGAAGTAGTGGTAAAAAACGCCCATAAAAACCGTAAAACGCAGAGTGTAAAACTGAATATTTGTATGCACCCCCGTTTGGACCTAATTAACCTCCATACCAATTTTGGTGAAAATCCACCCCTGCGAAGTAGTTACATAGACATACAACAGACAGTACTATTATATTTATATACATACATACACAGATA
>NW_013873486.1:0-310 GCF_000517525.1 Limulus polyphemus
AATAGAAGGTTATGAGTTGATCATTAAATAAAGAAATTAAGGTAAAAATAGAAGGTTATGAGTTGATCATTAAATAAAGAAATTAAGGTAAAAAATAGAAGGTTATGAATTGATCATTAAATAAAAAAATTAAGGTAAAAATAGAAGGTTATGAGTTGATCATTAAATAAAGAAATTAAGGTAAAAATAGAAGGTTATGAGTTGATTATTAAATAAAAAATTAAGGTAAAAATAGAAGGTTATGAGTTGATCATTAAATAAAGAAATTAAGGTAAAAATAGAAGGTTATGAGTTGATTATTAAATAAAAA
>NW_013873487.1:0-343 GCF_000517525.1 Limulus polyphemus
AGTACACAGTATCGTTAAATCTTGTGTTTTCTAATTGACATTACACAGTATCGTTAAATCTTGTGTCTTCTTATTGACAGTACACAGTATTGTTAAATCTTCTGACTACTTATTGAAAGTACACAGTATCGTTAAATCTTGTGTCTTCTTATTGACAGTACACAGTATCGTTAAATCTTGTGTTTTCTAATTGACATTACACAGTATCGTTAAATCTTGTGTCTTCTTATTGACAGTACACAGTATCTTTAAATCTTGTGTCTTCTAATTGACATTACACAGTATCGTTAAATCTTGTGTCTTCTTATTTTTAACGATACTGTGTACTGTCTTCTTGTGTCTT
>NW_013873488.1:0-308 GCF_000517525.1 Limulus polyphemus
CTGACATTACAGAAGTTACAAGATGCAGCTCATGTGCACTCATGTTACTGTATCAAGTAACATAAAACTGACCTTTATTCTGTACAAAGTAACTTGTCTTGGCTGTGTTTTACTAGACTAGTATTTTGTAAAATATAGTCGCATTTCAATTATTATACATATGTGTGTATATATATTATTTCTATTTTGAAATAAGTTCTTAAACTTATTTTTCTTTAAACATAGAACACTAACTAAAGAAGTAAAGCAGACAATTATCTTTTCTAGATACACCCTTTGTAGCGACGTAGGTTGCTAAGCCTTTAAAA
>NW_013873489.1:0-309 GCF_000517525.1 Limulus polyphemus
AATTATGTTTGAAATTATGAACATTGCTCAACATCATGAAAATTAAACCTTATTTTCAATAAGCAATCCTGAAAAATATTTGGGGGTGCTTAACTTTTTTCCAGGTGTATATATACATGAAAGAGAACTAACATCGGTTATTCCGCTCCATTTCGGTCTCAATTAAACGAGAACTGTGTAGTTGTAGCCACAACCGTTTATCCCGCTGTTCGACTTTCAATACGTGTAAAATACACATTATTACGCGTATGATATACATTATAATAATTAGGTTGTGCTACGCAAAGTCCAATATAGATGCGCGTGGTA
>NW_013873490.1:0-308 GCF_000517525.1 Limulus polyphemus
TAACATACTGTGTACTATCTATAAGAAGACACGAGATTTAACGATACTGTGTTTTATCAATAAGAAGACACGAGATTTAAAAATATTGTGTACTATCAATAAGAAGACACGAGATTTAACGATACTGTGTACTATCAATAAGAAGACACAAGATTTAACAATACTGTGTACTGTGAATAAGAAGACACAATATTTAACAATACTGTGTACTGTCAATAAGAAGACACAAGATTTAACAATAATGTGTACTGTCAATAAGAAGATACAAGATTTAACAATACTGTGTATTGTCAATAAGAAGACACAAG
>NW_013873491.1:0-309 GCF_000517525.1 Limulus polyphemus
CGCAGAGTCTATGACAAAGTTGCACCTTTGGCCATCAAGCTTTCCTGTCACATAGACACTGTGTGTGCTTGGCATTTTACACCTAGCTGTTGGGACTTTCAAGATGGGGGTTGATGAGCGTCGCTCAACACCAACCACTACTGGTCTCCTTGAGGCCGACTTGTTGGTAATATTCCTCCTACACTGGCTCCTCAAATGTCCGTGCTTTTCACAGTTTCAACAACCTTTCTGGATACCAGCCTTTCCTGCTGTGGCATCTTCCCTGTGCTGCAGTTGCCAGCATTGAGCTCTCTTGTGTCCAAGTTTGTT
>NW_013873492.1:0-705 GCF_000517525.1 Limulus polyphemus
TGTTACTACCTGTTTAAATGTCGTTAATATCTACTGTTGTTTAATGTTGGTCTTTGACACTGGTATGTTACTACCTGTTTGAATGTCGTTAATATCTACTGTTGTTTAATGTTGGTCTTTGACATTGGTATGTTACAACTTGTTTAAATGTCGTTAATATCTACTGTGGTTTAATGTTTTTCTTTGACACTGGTATGTTACTACCTGTTTAAATGTTGTTAATATCTACTGTTGTTTAATGTTGATCTTTGACATTGGTATGTTACTACTTGTTTGAATGTCGTTAATATCTATAGTTGTTTAATGTTGGCATTAACGTCATTTAAACAGGTAGTAACATACCAGTGTCAAAGCAGGTAGTAACATACCAGTGTCAAAGAAAAACATTAAACAACAGTAGATATTAACGACATTTAAACAGGTAGTAACATACCAGTGTCAAAGACCAACATTAAACACCAGTAGATATTTACGACATTTAAACAGGTAGTAACATAGCAGTGTCAAAGACCAACATTAAACAACAGTAGATATTAACGACATTCAAATAGGTTGTAACATACCAGTGTCAAAGACCAATATTAAACAACAGTAGACATTAACGACATTTAAACAGGTAGTAACATACCAATGTCAAAGACCAACATTAAACAATAATATATGTTGGTCTTTGACACTGGTATGTAACTACCTTTTTAAATGTCG
>NW_013873493.1:0-308 GCF_000517525.1 Limulus polyphemus
ACCTTGTCTCCTGGTTCAATGCTGACTTCAGTAGATCTCTTATCATAAGATAGCTTCATCGAATCAGCAGACGTTTTCAAGTCTGAATGCACTTGATGGTGAATATCATCCATCCTTTCTGATAACACTTTCACAAACTCTGACACATTTTCAGGCAACTCTTCCCCTTTTAACACTACATGTACTGCATGTCCTGCACCATTCTTCCACATCTTGCCTCATACCTATCCAGTAAAATCTTTGTCATAAGTGACTCAATGTCTTCTTAATTTCGAGATGTCCTCCTGTTAAATTATCATGGGATTGAC
>NW_013873494.1:0-309 GCF_000517525.1 Limulus polyphemus
GACAGATTTTGGGTTCCGTACCTGAGTTCTAGAGCCACTACCAGTGCTCTATAGTTGTGCCTGTAGTGTTCTGACAACTGTCCAAGTATTTCCAGTGGTTGTCCTTTCAAGCTCGTTGCTAGGTATACTGCTTTTTGCTCCTCTGTCCATCCATTCATTTCTGCCAGTAGCTCAAATTGTGCTCTATATGCTTCCCACGGTGCTTTCCCATCTTATTCTTGTTGCCTTCTTCTTACTGAATCACTCCTATTACTGACATTCATATCTGGGATGTGACTTCTAACGGGACTGAATATGTCTGCATTAGGG
>NW_013873495.1:0-309 GCF_000517525.1 Limulus polyphemus
GCCTTGGTTTAGACTCAACAAGCGTCTTCAGAGCATCAATGTCAATTCCAACATGTCGGCACCTGCCCTCACAGTATTTAGGCTAAAGTCACCTGAACGAAATTTGCTGAACCATTGTTGACACTTACGAACGTTCAAAACATATCCATAAACTTCTTTGATATTCTTTGTGACTACAGAGTCGTTATTTCCCTTCTTGTATTCAAACAGCATTACATGCCGAATGTCTGTCTCGTCGTGTGCCATCCCTATAAGGGATTGGAGTATATCTAAACTTTACACATTATATAGGCTACACTAACGTTTAGG
>NW_013873496.1:0-550 GCF_000517525.1 Limulus polyphemus
CATCTTTAGCCTTACTTGGTACAACTATTCCATGAACACTTAGGTTTAACTCTGTTTACCGAATTTATAAACCCATACTCATCTTTGCCCTTACTTGGTACAACAACTCCACGAACACCTAGGTGTAACTATAGTTACCGAATTTATAACCACCATACTCATCTTTAGCGATATTTGGTACAACAGCTAAAAGAACACATAGGTGTAGCTCTAACCTAAGTGTTCATCGCGTAATTGTTCCAAGTATGGCTAAAGATGAGTATGGTGGTTATAAATACTGTAACTAGAGTTACACCTAGGTGTTCATGGAGTAGTTGTACCAAGTAAGGTTAAAGATGAGTATGGTGGTTATAAATTCGGTAACTAGAATTACATCTAGGTATTCGTGGAGTTGTTGTACCAAATAACGCTAAAGATGCGTATGGTGGTTATATATTCGGTAACTAGAGTTACACCTAGGTGTTCATGGAGTAGTTGCACCAAGTAAGGCTAAAGATGAGTATGGTGGTTATAAATTCGGTAATTCGGTAACCAGAGTTAAATTTTATAT
>NW_013873497.1:0-308 GCF_000517525.1 Limulus polyphemus
AAATATACATTAGTGTTATAGCAACACTTACACATATATGAACAAATATACATTAGTGTTATAGCAACACTTGCAAGTATATGAACAAACATACATTAGTGTTATAGCAACACTTGCAAGTATATGAACAAATATACATTAGTGTTATAGCAACACTTGCAAGTATATGAACAAATAATATACATTAGTGTTATAGCAACACTTACATGTATATGAACAAATATACATTAGTGTTATAGCAACACTTGCAAGTATATGAACAAATATACATTAGTGTTATAGCAACACTTGCAAGTATATGAACAAAT
>NW_013873498.1:0-345 GCF_000517525.1 Limulus polyphemus
GTACACAGTATCGTAAAATCTTGTGTCTTCTTATTGACAGGACACATTATTGTTAAATCTTGTGTTTTCTTACTGACAGTACACATTATCGTTAGAATATTGTGTCTTCTTATTGACAGTACACAGTATCGTTAAAACTTTTGTGTCTTCTTATTGACAGTACACAGTATCGTTAAATCTTATGTCCTTCTTATTGACAGTACACAGTATTGTTAAATCTTGTGCCTTCTTACTGACAGTACACAGTATCGTTAAAGCTTGTGTCTTCTTATTGACAGGACACATTATTGTTAAATCTTGTGTTTTCGTACTGTCAGTAACAACGATAATGTAAAATATTGTGTC
>NW_013873499.1:0-308 GCF_000517525.1 Limulus polyphemus
CGATGCAATTTGTTTGGGCGTATGCTCTCGTTTGCAAGTTGATCACAACAAATAATACATCGTGGTCGTGGATATTCTTCATCTCCATTCCATGTAAATCCCATTTCTAAGTACTTGGAATCATACTTTCTCACCACTTTTCTTCGTTTTGATTGACCTGACTTTTCTTCGTTTTGATTCACTGAAGACTCATTGTCATCAACTTCAACTGACTTCTTTAACCATTTATCCATTACACGAAGGGCTGAGTAAATTCGAAAAAAATCGGATTCAAAATCTGAAGTAAAACAGACAGTTTCGACTTGCCA
>NW_013873500.1:0-309 GCF_000517525.1 Limulus polyphemus
GCAGTTGAAACAAGTTTTAGTTGATCTCCGATCTCTGCAAAACCCGCAGTTGAAACAAGTTTAGTTGATCTCAGATTCCTGCACCACCCGCAGTTGAAACAAGTTTAGTTGATCTCTGATTCCTGCACCACCTGCAGTTGAAACAAGTTTAGTTGATCTCAGATCCCTGCAAAACCCGCAGTTGAAACAAGTTTAGTTGATCTCAGATTCCTACACCACCCGCAGTTGAAAAAAGTTTAGTTGAACTCAGATTCCTGCACCATCCGCAGTTGAAGCAAGTTTAGTTGATCTCAGATCCCTGCAAAACCC
>NW_013873501.1:0-308 GCF_000517525.1 Limulus polyphemus
GGAATTTTGAGCTAACCAGGTGTCATCAAGCTGAAGTCAAAAGTGACTGAAGAAGTTGATGATGGTGAAGTGGAACCGGGTACAGATATTAAAGCAGAGTTGGAGAAATACCAAGATTTGAAGCCAATAATTGATTTTATAAAAGCAAGTGTTTTGTACCCTGCTTGGGAGAAGGTGTCTAGCTTAAGCACTGTGACAAAGAACATTGGGCACAATGGGACCAGTTGAAGCTTGAAGATGGTATTCTTCTCCGGAGATGGGAAAGTGACGACCTGGCAAAAAGTTATACCGAGAAGGTTACGGGAAGT
>NW_013873502.1:0-620 GCF_000517525.1 Limulus polyphemus
GAAACTACACAGTATCGTTAAATCTTGTGTCTTCTTATTGACAGTACACAGTATTGTTAAATCTTGTGTCTTCTTATTGACAGCACACATTATTGTTAAATCTTTTGTTTTCATACTGACAGTACACAGTATCGTTAAATCTTGTGTCTTTTTATAGATAGTACACAGTATTGCTAATTCGTGTGTCTTCTTATTGACAGTACACAGTATTGTTAAATCTTGTGTCTTTTTATTGAAAGAACACAGTGTTGTGAAATCTTGTTTCTTCTTATTGAGAGTACACAGTATTGTTAAATCTTGTGTCTTCTCAATAAGAAGACAAAAGATTTCACGATACTGTGTACTGTCAATAAGAAGACACACGATTTAGCAATACTGTGTACTATCAATAAAAAGACACAAGATTTAACGATACTGTGTACTGTCAATAAGAAGACACAAGATTTAACGATACTGGTCTACTGTCAATAAGAAGACACAGTACACAGTATCGTTAAATCTTGTGTCTTCTTATTGACAGTACACAGTATCGTTAAATCTTGGGTCTTTTTATAGATAGTACACAGTATTGCTAAATCGTGTGTCTTCTTATTGAGAATACACAGTATTGTTAAATCTTG
>NW_013873503.1:0-308 GCF_000517525.1 Limulus polyphemus
CCTTAACTAGATCACAGTCTATTAAATAGTATACAACTATCAATTTATTTTATGTACGAAACTAAACAAAATAATAGTCTAATAAATAGTATAGAACTATCACTTCATCATATGTACTAAGGTAAATAGCAGTGTACTAAATAGTTCAAAAATATAAATTCATTTTATGTACTGAACTAAGTTATAGTCTACAAAATAGTATACAACCATCAATTCATCTTATGTACTAAGCTAAATAACAGTCTACAAAAAAGTATAGATCTATCAATTCATTATATGTACAAAACTGAACAAAATAATAGTCTATT
>NW_013873504.1:0-308 GCF_000517525.1 Limulus polyphemus
CTTCTTATTGACAGTACTTAGTATCGTTAATTCTTGTGTCTTCTTATTCACAGTACACAGTATCGTTAAATCTTGTGTCTTCTTATTGACAGTACACAGTATCGTTAAATCTAGTGTCTTCTTATTGACAGTACTTAGTATCGTTATATTTTCTGTCTTCTTATTGACAGGACACATTATTGTTAAATCTCTGTTTTCTTACTGACAATACACATTATCGTTGAATATTGTTTCTTCTTATTGAAAGTACACAGTATCGTTAAATCTTGTGTCTTCTTATTGACAGTACACAGTATCGTTAAATCTTG
>NW_013873505.1:0-609 GCF_000517525.1 Limulus polyphemus
GTCAAATCTTGGGTCTTTTTATAGATAGTACACAGTATTGCTAAATCGTGTGTCTTCTTATTGAGAGTACACAGTATTTTTAAATCTTGTGTCTTCTTATTGACTGTAACAGTATCGTTAAATCTTGTGTCTTCTTATTGACAGTACACAGTATCGTTAAATCTTGTGTCTTCTTATTGACAGTACACAGTATCGTTAAATCTTGTGTCTTCTTATTGACAGGACACATTATTGTTAAATCTTATGTAACTTTAAATCTTGTGTCTTCTTATTGACAGTACACAGTATCGTTAAATCTTGTGTCTTCTTATTGACAGTACACAGTATTGTTAAATCTTGTGTCTTCTTATTGACAGGACACATTGTTGTTAAATCTTCTGTTTTCTTACTGACAGTACACACAAGATTTAACGATACTGTGTACTGTCAATAAGAAGAGACAATATTCGACGATAATGTCTTCTTATTGACAGTACACAGTATCGTTAAATCTTGTGTCTTCTTATTGACAGTACACAGTATTCGTTAAATCTTGTGTCTTCTTATTGACAGTACACAGTATTCGTTAAATCTTGTGTCTTCTTATTGACAGTACACAGTATCGTTAAA
>NW_013873506.1:0-559 GCF_000517525.1 Limulus polyphemus
AAATAAATTAATGAGTTGCTATGGAAGATTCCATCCAACACTCAAGTTTAAAAAAATAAGCTTTTAACTACTTATAAGTCATGAGGATTTAGGAACTATAGATTTCCTCCTCTTTTGTGTTGTTTTTTGTTTCTTTACTTTCGTGCCAGTTTTATACGTTGTTTCGTTTTGTTTCTTTGTTTTAGCGCAATGCTACACAATGGGCTATCTGTGTTCTTTTTACCGCGGTCATTTTCACCCCGAATTTTATAGTTGTAAGTCGTAAATTTACCACTGACCACCAGGAGACCTTATACAATGTCAACATGACAATATTTTCATCCTTTTAATATACTGTTTATTTACTAAACGATGGTTAATAAAATATAAAACAAGGATTATTTTTAAGACATCAAAGGCTGCTATGTTTTTCAATTCTGGTATCTTAATTTCTGTAATTTCACGCAGAAAAAACATACATACAAATAATTGCCGTATTTGAAAGTTTGGGTAAATATCTTATTTTAATAGCATTGCCAATAGAGAGAGAGAGTTTGTTTGTTTTGAATTTCGCGCAAAG
>NW_013873507.1:0-1490 GCF_000517525.1 Limulus polyphemus
ATGTGTACTATCAATAACAAGCCATAAGATTTAACGAGTATCGTTAAATTTTGTCTTCTTATTGATAGTACATAGGATTGTTAAATTCTGTGTCTTCTTATTGACAGTACACAGTATCGTTAAATCTTATGGCTTGTTATTGATAGTACACACAATAAGAAGACACTAGATTTAACAATACTGTTCACTTACGATAAGAAGACACAGATTTAACGATACCTAGATTTAACAATACTGTTCACTTACGATAAGAAGACACAAGATTTAACGATACTGTGTACTATCAAAAACAAGCCAAAAAGATTTAACGATACTATGTACTGTCAATAAAAAGACACGAGATTTAACAATACTGTGTACTGTTGTCTTCTTATTGACAGTACACAGTATTGTTAAATCTCGTGTCTTCTTATTGACAGTACACAGTATCGTTAAATCTTATGGCTGGTTATTGATAGTACACAGTATCGTTAAATCTTGTGTCTTCTTATCGAAAGTGAACAGTATTGTTAAATCTAGTGTCTTCTTATTGATAGTACATAGGATTGTTAAATATTGTGTCTTCTTATTGACAGTACACAGTATTATACTGTCAATAAGAAGACACAAGATTTAACGATACTGTGTACTATCAATAACAAGCCATAAGATTTAACACAACATTGTTAAAACTTGCGTCTTTTTATTGACAATACACAGTATCGTTAAATCTTGTGGCTTGTTAGTAATAGTACACAGTATCGTTAAATCTTTTGGCTTGTTAGTGATAGTACACAGTATTGTTAAATCTTGTCTTCTTTTTGATAGTACATAGTATTGTTAAATCTTGTGTCTTCTTTCTGACAGTACACAGTATTGTTAAATCTTGTGTCTTCTTATTGACAGTACACAGCGTTGTTAAAACTTGTGTCTTTTTATTGATAGTACACAGTATTGTTAAATCTCGTGTCTTCTTATTGACAGTACACAGTATTGTTAAATCTCGTGTCTTCTTATTGACAGTAGTACTATCAATAACAAGCCACAAGATTTAACGATACTGTGTACTGTCAATAAGAAGACCGAGAATTTAATACTATCATTAAAAAGACACAAGTTTTAACAATGCTGTGTACTGTCAATAAGAAGACACAAGATTTAACGATACTGTGTACTATCAATAATAAGCCATAAGATTTAACGATACTGTCACAGTATCGTTAAATCTTGTTAACAAACCACAAGATTTAACGATACTGTGTACTGTCAATAAAAAGACTCAAGTTTTAACAATGCTGTGTACTGTCAGTAAGAAGACGTGATAGTACAGTGTATTGTTAAATCTTGTCTTCTTTTTGATAGTAGATTGTATTGTTAAATCTACTGTCTTCTTATTGACAGTACACAGCATTGTTAAAACTTGTGTCTTCTTATTGACAGTACACAGTATTGTTAAATCTCGTGTCTTCTTATTGACAGTACATAGTATCGTTAAATCTTTTTGGCTTGTT
>NW_013873508.1:0-309 GCF_000517525.1 Limulus polyphemus
GCATTATGTCCACTAACACCTTAAATCCTCTAATGCAATATGCACACTAACACATTATGTTCACTAATACATTATGCTCACTAACACATTAAACCCTCTAACGCATTATGTCCACTAACACCTTAAATCCTCTAATGCAATATGCACACTAACACATTATGTTCACTAATACATTATGCTCACTAACACATTAAACCCTCTAACACATTACGCCTACTAACTCCTTAAATCCTCTAATACATTATGCCCTCTAACACATTATACTCACTAACACATATTCCCACTAACACATTAAACCCTCTAACACAT
>NW_013873509.1:0-309 GCF_000517525.1 Limulus polyphemus
AATATACGACACAAATAAATCTCTGATAAACCGTGAATATACGACACAAATAAACCACTTAAAAGCCGTGAATATATGACATAAAAAACCTCTGATAAACCGTGACTATACGACATAAAAAACCTCTGATAAACCGTGAATATACGACACAATGAAATCTCTGATAAACCGTGAATATACGACACAAATAAACCTCTGATAAACCGTGATTATACGACACAAAAAACCTCTGATAAACCGTGAATATGCGACACAAATAAACCTCTGATAAGCCGTGAATATACGACACAAAAAAAACTAGTGATAAAC
>NW_013873510.1:0-310 GCF_000517525.1 Limulus polyphemus
ACCCAACAAACCTTCATGCCAAATTTGGTGAAGATCCATCTACAGGGGGCAAAGCAGTGGTAAAAAAAATGCCCACAAAATATGCAAAATGCAAAACTGAAAATTTGTATGTATCTCCCCATGGCCCTAATGAACCTCTATATCAATTTTGATGAATATTCATCCACACCCTGTGAAGTAGTTACATGGACAGACATCAGAGTGTACTATTATATTTATATAGATATCCAGTGATATTAGAACATTTCATTTATCAAGCACTGCTCACCGTGATTGTGGAATTGTAGCCCCATATTGTATTATGTTAATA
>NW_013873511.1:0-610 GCF_000517525.1 Limulus polyphemus
AATCTTAATGATTGTTACCTATACCTTTATAGGAAGTATGGACATTTCATGTCATGCCATACTCTTTTCAATGTAATCTTAGTGATTGTTACCTATACCTTTGTAGGAAGTATGGTCATGTCATGCCATACTATTTTCAATGTAAAATTAGTGATTGTTACCTATATCTTTATAGGAAGTATGGTCATTTCATGTCATGCCATACTCTTTTCAATGCAATCTTAGTGATTGTTACCTATACTTTTATAGGAAGTATGGTCATTTCATGCCATACTCTTTTCAATGTAATCTTAGTGATTGTTACCTATTCCTTTATAGGAAGTATGGACATTTCATGTCATGCCATTCTCTTTTCAATGTAATCTTAGTGATTGTTACCTATACCTTTATAGGAAGTATGGACATTTCATGTCATGCCATACTCTTTTCAATGTAATCTTAGTGATTGTTACCTATACCTTTATAGGAAGTATGGACATTTCATGTCATGCCCTACTCTTTTCAATGTAATCTTAGTGATTGTTACCTATACCTTTATAGGAAGTATGGACATTTCATGTCATGCCATACTCTTTTCAATGTAATCCTAGTGATCGTTACCTATACCTTT
>NW_013873512.1:0-309 GCF_000517525.1 Limulus polyphemus
TGAACTAATTTACTTGGATAGATTGACCTGGAGTGCACACTTTAAAGGCATTCTGTATTCTTCAGTTCTTGTTTAGAATTAATCTTGGGGGCTTCTCTGCTTACTACTTTTGTTTTTTCTGTTGTTCAAGTGAAAGCATTGTTGTTAGAGCTGGGTGATTAGTGGAATTTGCTTATCGATTAATCATTGGGTACATTAGTTGATTACATTCAACTAACTGATTATTCTCACATCAAACTTAGATAGTTGGAATAATCGGACACGTTAATTTTGAATAGTTAATTGTTTTTGTGAGTTGTGACACTAATA
>NW_013873513.1:0-310 GCF_000517525.1 Limulus polyphemus
TTGCTTCTGACTGATTTTCTTCCGTCTGATACACAATTCGAGATTAAGGACGGCTATATCTGAGCAACAGGAGCCTCTGACTTAGCCGTTTAGCAGAATAGATAAACAAACACATCGAAGTCGTATTCAATCAAAATATTTGGCTAAGGGTAGCCACTTCAGGCGGTGAGTGCTTCTGACTGATTTTCTTCCGTCTGATATACAGGTCGGCTATATCTGAGCAACAGGAGCCTCTGACTTAGCCGTTTAGCAGAATAGATAAACAAACACATCGAACTTGGGTCATATATATAAACTGACTTATTTTTTT
>NW_013873514.1:0-307 GCF_000517525.1 Limulus polyphemus
TAACTGGATCAATCAATATCAAGGAACAGTTAAAACTGGGTTGTTCAAGGGTATGGAAAACAACTGTAACTGGATCAATCAATATCAAGGAACAGTTAAAACTGGGTTGTTCAAGGGTAGGAAAACACTTGTAACTGGATCAATCAATATCAAGGAACAGTTAAAACTGGGTTGTACAAGGGTATGAAAACAAGTGTAAATGGGTCAATCAGTATCAAGGAACAGTTAAAACTGGATTGTTCAAGGGTAGGAAAACACTTGTAACTGGGTCAATCAATATCAAGAAACAGTTAAAACTGGGTTGTTT
>NW_013873515.1:0-310 GCF_000517525.1 Limulus polyphemus
AGTGTGAGACAGTTTCTGAGTGGTGTGAGCCAGTTTCTGAGTGGTATGAGCTAGTTTCTGAGTGGTATGAGCTAGTTTCTGAGTAGTGTGAGTCAGTTTCTGAGTAGTGTGAGCCAGTTTCTGAGTAGTGTGAGACAGTTTCTGAGTGGTGTGAGCCAGTTTCTGAGTAGTGTGGGTCAGTTCCTGAGTAGTATGAGTCAGTTGCTGAGTAGTGTGAGACAGTTTCTGAGTGGTATGAGCTAGTTTTTGAGTGGTGTGAGCCAGTTTCCGAGTAGTGTGAGACAGTTTCTGAGTGGTGTGAGCCAGTTTC
>NW_013873516.1:0-877 GCF_000517525.1 Limulus polyphemus
AGAAGTTTAGGAATATTATTTATATACCTACTACGTATGAAAGGCCCCTGTAAAAGTACGTTCACTGCAGAAGTTTAGGAATATTATTTATACACCTACTACGTGTGAAAGACCCCAAAGTATGTTCACTGCAGAAGTTTAGGAATATTATTTATACACCTACTACGTATGAAAGGCCTCTGTAAAAGTATGTTCACTGCAGAAGTAAAGAGTAATGGCAAATAAACAAAATAAATGATAATGATAATAGGTAAGCAAGAAATTGTTGTTCGTCTACTTATTATTATGTTAGCATAACGTGCTTCCTTACTCAAACAGGAAATATTATAATTAATTCGTCTTGGTTTGTTAGTACTTAAAATTGTCGTTTTGCCACTTTGTGAACCCTTAAACAATGTTTAGAAGATATATATGAAAGAGAAGACTATTAGAGGTGCAATAGGGATAAAGCTTTAAATAATTAAAAAATCCGTGTATTTATGTCTAGGCATGTCTACGGGTAATTTAGAGGGTAATCCAATGACAGGTATATTATATTAATATCATATAATACACTAAGGACATCAATATCCATCACAAATAGAACACTCGATAACAATGTCATTTAGGCCCCCCAGTGGCACAGCGGTATGTCTGCGGACTTACAACGCTAGAAACCGGGTTTCGATACCCGTGGTGGGCAGAGCACAGATAGCCCTTGTGTAGCTTTGTGCATAATTAAAAACAAACAAACAAACAAACAATGTCATTTAGAGCTTCTGAATTTTAACAATGTCATTTAGAGCTCCTGAATTTTAACAATGTCAGTTACAGCTCTTGGATTTTAACAATGTCAGTTACATAATGCTTGGAGACGTCTTGAATGGGTAATGAAGAA
>NW_013873517.1:0-309 GCF_000517525.1 Limulus polyphemus
TCGTTACTACATTAACGTGACAAGGACCCGTTACTAAATTAACGTGACAAGTACCCGTTACTACATTAACTAGACAGGGACTCGTCAATACATTAACATGACAAGGATCAGTTACTACATTAACATGACAAGGACCCGTCACTACATTAACGTGACAAGGACCCGTTACTACATTAACTAGGCAAGGATTCGTCAGTACATTAACATGACAAGGACCAGTTACTACATTAACATGGCAAGGACCCGTTACTACATTAACGTGACAAGGACCCGTTACTACATTAACTAGGCAAGGACTCGTCAGTACAT
>NW_013873518.1:0-307 GCF_000517525.1 Limulus polyphemus
CACTATATAAATGAAAATGGTCCGCACATTAATTATCTTGTGCTACAACATGCCTAGAACTCAAGGTTCTCTCGAATTGTCAGATTTTGTTAGAGGAAGGATAATTGGTCAAGCAGTTGGTTGAATAAGTCAGCGGCAAATTTCGACAGTCAACAAAATCATCGTGCAGTTCAGGAAACACGGCAAGGAAACAACTGAGCAGCGTCCAGGTCGTCCTGGTCCATCGGAAGGGACAAAATGGGCTGTCAAGAGGAGCATCGAAATGGATCCCAGATTAACGACTGCAGAAGTTGGTGGGATGGGCCCG
>NW_013873519.1:0-309 GCF_000517525.1 Limulus polyphemus
CCACCAGCAATTTGATGGGATGGTAGAAAAGTACAATTGGACACTTGGACAGGAATTGGCAAAGTTTTGTAATATCCACCAAGATGACTGGGATGTCTTACTCCCTCCACTGTTGATGGCCTATAGAACAGCAGAGCATGAAGCCACTGGATACACTCCAGCTAAGCTGATGTTTGGTCGGGAACTTCGGTTGCCAGTGGATCTGTTAACAGGACGCCCAGCTTATGAAGAGTTGCCTGAAAATGTGTCAGAGTTTGTGAAAGTGTTATCGGAAAGGATGGATGATATTTACCATCAAGTGCGTTCAAT
>NW_013873520.1:0-309 GCF_000517525.1 Limulus polyphemus
ACAAAAAACCCGGCCCTAAATTAAAATCGTTACTAAACAAAAATTATTTAGAACCACACATTACCAACGTCATTTACAAAATAACATGCAATAACTGCCCATAATTCTACATCAGAGAAACAGGAAGAAAATTTGAATCCAGATTGACAGAACACAATAAAAAACCGTCCCACGTTTTTCACCATTGCAACTGAAAAAACCATAGTATATCTATTGAAAACGCAGTCATTTTAAACAAAGAACCCAACATAAACAAACGAAAAATCAATGAATCCATCTTAATTGCACAAAACAACCCTACTCTAAACC
>NW_013873521.1:0-307 GCF_000517525.1 Limulus polyphemus
GTATAGATAAATCCTGTATTTTCTTATTGACAGGAATCAGTATTGTTAAATCTTGTGTCTTTTTACTGACAGTACACACTATCGTTAAATCTTGTGGCTTGTTATTGAGTGTACACAGTATCATTAAATCTTATGACTTGTTATGATAGAACACAGTATCGTTAAATCTTGTTTCTTCTTATTGACAGTATGCAGTATTGATAAATCCTTTTTCTTCTTATTGACAGGACACAGTATTGTTAAATTATGTTTCTCTTTATTGACAGTACACAGTATTGATAAATCCTGTATCTTCTGATTGACAGGA
>NW_013873522.1:0-309 GCF_000517525.1 Limulus polyphemus
TGACAGTCGTGGATTAAGTTATTGGAGTAAACTAACCCATTCCCTCATTAACCTGACCATCGTGGATTAAGTTATTGGAGTAAACCAACCCATTTCCTCATTAACCTGACAGTCGTGGATTAAGTTATTGGAGTAAACCAACCCATTTCCTCATTAACCTGACAGTCGTGGATTAAATTATTGGAGTAAACCAACCCATTTCCTCATTAACCTGACAGTCGTGGATTAAGTTATTGGAGTAAACCAACCCATTTCCTCATTAACCTGACAGTCGTGGATTAAGTTATTGGAGTAAACCAACCCATTTCC
>NW_013873523.1:0-616 GCF_000517525.1 Limulus polyphemus
CAGAGGTACCGAGGTTGGTACAGTCATCTGGTTTCAAGGCTAGAAAAGGTCAGCTTTCAGAGAAGTTTGAGGGACTTTGTTGGCACTGTAACAAACCTGGGCACAAGAGAGCTCAATGTTGGAAACTTCAGCACAGAGGAGATGATACAGCAGGAAAGGCTGCTACCCAGAAAGGCTGTTGGAACTGTGGGGAGCAAGGACATCTGAGGAGCCAAAGTGTAAGAAAAATACCACCAATAAGTCAGCTTCGGGAAACCAGTAGTGGTTGGTGCTAAGGGACGCCCACCAACCTCCATCGTGAAAGTCCCTTAGCTGTTCTTGCCATTTTACACCACACATATTATCTATGTGACAGGGAAGCTGGATGACCAAAGGTGCAACTTTTTACATAGATTCTGCATCTCAGCAAACCCTTGTGAGCATCAAGGTGCTTGATAACAAAGGAGTACCGGATATTGTACAGAAGCTCTGTGTTGTGATAGGACATTCTGCAAGGTTGTGTGGACCAGTGTGGGTAACTATTGAGTTCATGAGCATTTAGAACACACAGACAGTATACTTGGCTGACATTGAAGGCCAATGCATATTAGGATTGGACTATCTACAACCGAAGAAG
>NW_013873524.1:0-309 GCF_000517525.1 Limulus polyphemus
AGGGCATTCACGAAGGAACAGGATATTTCTAGAAACGTGGCGTGACACTAGTCACGTGACCTCGCCGACAAAATAAATGAAGAATTTCTATATATATATATATATATGTTAAAGATGTCTCTTCTTTTTCACCAAAAGTGAAATTGAAAAGAGAATATGTGACGTAAGGGCATAATGTATTCTTTGATTGGCCTACCCTCTGCTGTTGACTGCAGTTTCGCCTATTCAACACTCATTGGAACAGCTTAGATCAGCAAACCAAAGAAATACCATTAGGCCTCTTATAATGGTGAAGTGTATATAATATTG
>NW_013873525.1:0-309 GCF_000517525.1 Limulus polyphemus
GTGTAGTTTTTACATTGTATTTCATAACGAATGTTGATATTATGTTTGTCAGTGCAGTTTTTACATTGTATTTCATAACGAATGTTGATATTATGTTTGTCAATGCAGTTTTTACATTGTATTTCATAACGAATGTTGATATTATGTTTGTCAGTGTAGTTTTTACATTGTATTTCATAACGAATGTTGATATTATGTTTGTCAGTGTAGTTTTTACATTGTATTTCATAACGAATGTTGATATTATGTTTGTCAGTGTAGTTTTTACATTGTATTTCATAAAGAATGTTGATATTATGTTTGTCAGTG
>NW_013873526.1:0-309 GCF_000517525.1 Limulus polyphemus
AGTTCGTTTTTAACAATAATTTAACTTCCATCAACGTTCTCTATCAGTCCAGGTTCGTATTTAACAATAATTTGATTTCAATCAACATTCTCTATCAGTCCAGGTTATTATTCAACAACAAGTAAACTTCAATTAAACGTTTTCTATCAGTCCAGGTTATTATTCAACAATAATTGACCTCCATCGACGTTCTCTATTAGTTCAGATTATTATTCAACAACAAGTAAATGTCAATTAACGTTCTCTATTAGTCCAGGAAATTATTCAACGACAAGTAAATTCCCTTCAACGTTCTCTATCAGTCCAAGT
>NW_013873527.1:0-310 GCF_000517525.1 Limulus polyphemus
GTGAAACCAAATATGGATATCAAAGCAGAACAGGAGAAAGACCAAGATTTGAAGCCTATAATTGATTTTTTAAAAGCAAGTGTTGTGCACCCTGCTTGGGAGGTGTCTAGTCTAAGCTCTGTGACAAAGAACTATTGGGCTCAATGGGACCAGTTGAGGCTTGAAGATGGTATTCTTGTCCAGAGAGGGGAAGTGACGACCTGGCAAATGGTTATACCGAGAAAGTTACGAGAAGTTGTGTTGCGTCAATCCCATGATACTGTAACAGGAGGACATCTCGGAGTTAAGAAAACATTGAGTCACCTACGAC
>NW_013873528.1:0-309 GCF_000517525.1 Limulus polyphemus
GTTCGAGCTGCCATTGTTGTAGGTTTTCTTGTAACTGCTGTTGTCTTTCTCCTTCTTTCTTTTCTTTTTCCTCCAACAAATGCTGTAATTTCTCTTCTTGTTTCTTTTCTCGTTCTTTTTGTTTTTTTTCTTGTTTATTTTGTTGTTCGAGCTGCCACTGTTGCAGGTTTTCTTGCAACTGCTGTTGTCTCTCTTCGTGTTTCTTTTGCTGTTCTTGTATTGCTGCCATCAAGTCTGCTATGCTATAGTTTGATTTGCCGCTTCTCGTTTCCATTTTTCTTTTGTCCCACTCTCTGACACCAATTTGTT
>NW_013873529.1:0-308 GCF_000517525.1 Limulus polyphemus
TAAGAAGACAGAAGATATAACGATACTAGTACTGTCAATAAGAACACACAAGATTTAACTATACTGTGTACTGTCAATAAGAAGACACAAGATTTAACGATACTGTGTACTGTCAATAAGAAGACACAAGATTTAACGATACTGTGTACTGTCAATAACTAGACACAAGATTTAACAATACTGTGTACTGTCAATAAGAAGACACAAGATTTAACGATACTGTGTACTGTCAATAAGAAGACACAAGATTTAACGATACTGTGTACTGTCAATAAGAAGACACAAGATTTAACAATACTGTGTACTGT
>NW_013873530.1:0-307 GCF_000517525.1 Limulus polyphemus
AATGTGACTTTGAACAGTTTAAATCGTTATACTAGACAAATTCTTCTAGAGTGACTTAGTACAGTTTAAATCGTTATACTAGACAAATTCTTTTAGAGTGACTTTCAACAGTTTAAATCGTTATATTAGTCAAATTCTACAATAGTAACTTGGAACAATTTAAATCGTTATACCAGACAAATTCTTCTATAGTAACTTGGAACAGTTTAAATCGTTATGTTAGACAAATTCTTCTTGAGTGACTTTTAACAGTTTACATCCTTATATTAGTCAAATTCTTCTAGAGTGACTTTTAACAGTTTAAATC
>NW_013873531.1:0-309 GCF_000517525.1 Limulus polyphemus
CCCCACAACAAGAACATGATTTTCACAAGGACTTTACATGAAGATTTGAGTTTATCTTTATTGATGTAATTTTTAAATGTAGCACTGAGAAACTGGAGTTCTTAAAAAACTATTATTTTTTCAATAAATGGTACCACTTTTAGTATATAATAATAATACTACAGCTTATATCAGTACAGTATATGAAAAGACCATTATCCAAACACTTTTTCATGCAGTAATTCCCAGGAAAACAAAATTATTTTAGAAAATGTTCACTTCTAAATTTTTTCAATGAGATATTAATACTACAATTAGTAATCACTAGCA
>NW_013873532.1:0-760 GCF_000517525.1 Limulus polyphemus
AGGAACCATTGTCAGTACTGATAGTTGTTACTTATAATACGAAACAAAGGAAATGTTGAGGAACCCTTGGTAGTACTGATAGTTATTAATTATAATACGAAACAAAGGAAATGTTATAGAACCACTGGAAGTACTGGTAGTTATTAATTATAATACGAAACAAAGGAAATTTTGAGGAACCATTGTCAGTACTGATAGTTATTAATTATAATATAAGAGAAAAAAAATGTTGAGGAATCATTGGCAGTACTGATAGTTATTAATTATAATACGATACAAAGGAAATAATGAATAATCATTGACAGTACTATTTCCTTTGTTTTGTATTATAATTAATAACTATCAGTACTGTCAATGATTCTTCCACATTTCCTTTGTATCGTATTATAATTAATAACTATCAGTACTGCCAATGATTCCTCAACATTTTTTTTCTTTTATATTATAATTAATAAATATTAGTACTGTCAATGATTATTCATTATTTCCTTTGTATCGTATTATAATTAATAAATAACAATACTGCCAATGGTTATATAACATTTTCTTTGTTTCGTATTATAAGTAATAGCTATGAGTACTACCAAGGGTTCCTCAACATTTCCTTTGTTTTGTATTATAATTAATAACTATCAGTACTACCAGTGGTTCCTCAACATATTCCTTGTTTTGTATAATAATTAATTATTATAATTATAATTAATAACTATCAGTACTGCCAATTATTCTTTTTCGGATAGTTATTACTTATAATACAAAA
>NW_013873533.1:0-625 GCF_000517525.1 Limulus polyphemus
ATAAGATTTTTCATTACCATGAAGTAACTGCACATTTGTTTGAGAGCCTTATCTACTATAACTACCTATCCTAGTAACATGAGTGTATCATGAAGTAACTGTACTTTTGTTTGAAAGCCTTATCTACTATAACTACCTATCATGGTAACATGAGTGTATCATGAAGTAACTGCACATTTGTTTGAGAGCCTTATCTACTATTATAACTACCTATCCTGGTAACATGAGTGTATTATGAAGTAACTGCACATTTGTTTGAGAGCCTTATCTACTATAACTACCTATCCTAATAACATGAGTGTATTATGAAAGGATAGGTAGTTATAGTAGATAAGGCTCTCAAACAAATGTGCAGTTACAGTAACATGAGTGTATCATGAAGTAACTGCACATTTGTTTGAGAGCCTTATCTACTATAACTACCTATCCTAGTAACATGAGTGTATCATGAGGTAACTGCACATTTGTTTGAGAGCCTTATCTATCATACTATAACTACCTATCCTAGTAACATGAGTGTATTATGAAGTAACTGCACATTTGTTTGAGAGCCTTATCTATACACCTGGAAAAAAGTTAAGCACCCCCGTGTTTTTTTCAAGTGATTCAGATTCGACGTTCGTGT
>NW_013873534.1:0-308 GCF_000517525.1 Limulus polyphemus
AAGATACACGATTTATCAATACTGTGTACTATCTATAAAAAGACCCAAGATTTAACGATACTGTGTACTGTCAATAAGAAGACACAAGATTTAACGATAATGTGTAATGTCAATAAGAAGACACAAGATTTAACGATACTGTGTACTGTCAATAAGAAGACACAAGATTTAACGATACTGTGTACTGTCAATAAGAAGAGACAATATTCGATGATAATGTGTACTGTCAGTAAGAAAACACAAGATTTAACAATAATGTGTCCTGTCAATAAGAAGACACAAGATTTAACGATACTGTGTACTTTCAC
>NW_013873535.1:0-312 GCF_000517525.1 Limulus polyphemus
GAAAGTACGCTGGAATAACACAGAAAGGAATAAATTCAAAAAAAAACCTCTTTAATAATGTACATTACAGAAAAACGGTAATTAAAGTGAAGAAACTGGAGCGATATAAACAATTTAAAATTGCATAAGTATAGAAAATTTTTAAAATGATATGAAAAATTCAAAACAGAGAGATAGATATGAGAAACACATATATACCAAAAATAACTCTACAGAACAGACGACATGTGATTTAATACTTCCAAATGAAGGGTAGTTCTGACAAAGATATAGAACACACAATTGGATGTAAACATCGTTAATCTAACTTTT
>NW_013873536.1:0-309 GCF_000517525.1 Limulus polyphemus
GAGCATGTTTGGTGGGATGGAGATCGGAACCCGCGACCCTCAGATTGCGAGTCGAGTGCCCTAACCACCTGCCCATATCTTAAACAGGGAATACCCTTCACCCAATACACATGGTAGTTTAGAGAGGTTCTGTCAAATCAGGATTCTAAGTAGTAGTATCTCTGGACTTCAAGTGTCAGAAATCAAGAAGAGATAAATCTAGTTGGTAAAAGTGTCTCTGGACTTTAGGTGTCACAAATCAAGAAAAGATAAGTCCAGTTGTTAAAGTATCTCTGGACTTCAGGTGTCAGAAATCAAGAAGAGATAAAT
>NW_013873537.1:0-305 GCF_000517525.1 Limulus polyphemus
ATATAACAGCGGAAATACGTTACTTATTACCATTCTCTGTTGAATACACACACTTCGACACATTAATTAGATTTTTTTCTGTTGATACACACACTTCGACACATTAATTAGTATGATTTTCTTCTTCAACTAACACTCACTTTGACACATTACTTAGAATTGTTTTTTCTGTTCAATAACACTCACTTTGACACATTACTTAGAGCTGATCTCTGCTCAGTCTTAGTAGATTAACTCTGGCATTTTAACACAGATCCAATAATCTTAGTATGTGTTTGTTTATATTTCAGGTAGTTGCTGTATTG
>NW_013873538.1:0-309 GCF_000517525.1 Limulus polyphemus
TCCAAATGACTCTTAGAGAACGTTTCAATAACCAGTATGTAGGACATACCCAAACGACTCTTAGAGAACGTTTCAATAACCAGTATGTAGGACATGTCCAAATGACTCTTAGAGAATGTTTCAATAACCAGTATGTAGGACATACCCAAACGACTCTTAGAGAACATTTCAATAACCAGTATGTAGGACATACCCAAACGACTCTTAGAGAACGTTTCAATAACCAGTATGTAGGACATACCCAAACGACTCTTAGAGAACATTTCAATAACCAGTATGTAGGACATACCCAAACGACTCTTAGAGAAC
>NW_013873539.1:0-309 GCF_000517525.1 Limulus polyphemus
CCTGACTCCGCAAGGTTTTGTATAATCTAATAATGTTCTTCTTTGTCCTTCTACCACTATATTTTGTCGACTGTTATAACGATCATTTAGTCCTCTTTCCACTAGATTTTGTTGAGATTTATAAGGGTAATTTTGGTCCGATTTCCACTAGATTTTGTTGCTTTTGAAAACGGGTTTTTAGTTTTTCTTCTACTAGATTTTGTCGACGTTCATAAATGTATTTTTAAGCCTTCATAGACTAGATGTTTTTTACTTGTATAAAGAGTCATTTGAGACCTTTCTTATACTATATTTAATAACTTTTATAAT
>NW_013873540.1:0-309 GCF_000517525.1 Limulus polyphemus
TAAGGTTTGGATACAAAACGTGACTTGGGTGTTGTGATGATACCTAAAGTTTAGAGACAAGACGTGATTTCAATTGTTGTGATGATAGCTAAGGTTTGGAGACAAGACCTGACTTCAATTGTTATGATGATAGCTAAGGTTTGGAGACAAGACGTGACTTCAATTGTTTTAATGATAGCTAAGGCTTGGAAACAAGATATGACATATAATGTTGTAATCATACCTAAGGTTTGGAGACAAGACGTGACTTCTAATGTTGTAATGATATCGAAGGTTTGGATAAAAAACTTGATTTCAAGTGTTGTGATG
>NW_013873541.1:0-463 GCF_000517525.1 Limulus polyphemus
ACAGTATCTTTAAATCTTTTGGCTTGTTAGTGATAGTACACAGTATTGTTAATTCTTGTGGCTTGTTAGTGATAGTACACAGTATTCTTATATCTTGTGTCTTACATAAGATATAAGAATACTGTGTACTATCACTAACAAGCCACAAGAATTAAGTCTTCTTATTGACAGTACACAGTATCGTAAATCTTGTGTCTTCTTATTGACAGTACACAGTATCGTTAAATCTTGTGTCTTCTTATTGACAGTACAGAGTATCGTTAAAGTCTTGTGTCTTCTTATTGACAGTACACAGTATCGTTAAATCTTGTGTCTTCTTATTGACAGTACACAGTTATTGTTAAATCTTGTGTCTTCTTATTGACAGTACACAGTATCGTTAAATCTTGTGTCTTTTATTGATAGTACACAGTATTGTAAATCGTGTGTCTACTTATTGTACAGTAAAGAGTTTGTAAATCTT
>NW_013873542.1:0-307 GCF_000517525.1 Limulus polyphemus
ACACCATGACATACACTACGATATCTGACATACACCATGACATACAATATGATATCTGACATACACCATGACATACACTACGATATCTGACATACACTATGATATCTGACATACACCTTTAGGCGGTTTGTATATCTTCTGATCTCTGACTAAAATATGTTTTAAGTAGTAAAAATAATAACAATAACATGTTCGCCCCCCCCCCCCAGAGGCACAGTGGTATGTCTGCGGATTTACAATGCTAGAAACCGGGTTTCGATACCCGTGGTGGGCCCTATGTGTAGCTTTGTGCTTAATTACAAACAAA
>NW_013873543.1:0-906 GCF_000517525.1 Limulus polyphemus
CAACGAATAGCGGGATTGACTGTCACATTATAACACCCCACGGCTGAAAGGGCGAGCATGTTTGGTGTGACGGGATTCGAACACGCGACCCGCAGATTGCGAGTCGAGCGCCCTAACTACCTGGCCATGCCGGGCCCGTAGAATTGGAAGTCAAAACGTAAAATGTATAACAAGTAGATGGTGGAAACTGATGACATATTTTGTTTTTTTATTGTTGATAACAAAAGCGGTGAACATGTATGTCTGTATATTTGGTATATTTATTTACTGGTTCCGTACCTAGTAGTTTATCATATACCGAAACAGCAGTACATATATTAACTGGAAATGACGAAAATTGTCCACTGACCTATGTCAGTTAAATACATACGCATTTCATGAAAAGTTATGTAAGATTATTAAGTTTTGAAACGTACAGGAGTAATATACTAATCGTATGACCACAGGATCTATGTGCTATAACCTTGAGTTCTGCAATTAACACTGTTTATGAGGACTATTCTATGCATTAATGTTGCAAGGCTTAAGTTGGTATATAAAGCTGAACCTTGATTGTACGTCATCATTCTCTGGTACCAGAGGGTTTTACTTTAAAGTTTGTCTGCTCGAGGCAAAAGTCATCATTCTCTGTTACCAGAGGGTTTTACTTTAAAGTTTGTCTGCTCGAGGCAAAAGTCATCATTCTCTGTTACCAGAGGGTTTTATCTTAAAGTTTGTCTGCACGAGGCAAAAGTCATCATTCTCTGTTACCAGAGGGTTTTACCTTAAAGTTTATCTACACGAGGCAAAAGGCATCATTCTCTGTACCAGAGGGTTTTACTTAAAGTTTGTCTGCTCGAGGCAAAAGTCATCATTCTCTGTTACCAGAGGGTTTTACCTTAAAGTTTGTCTGCACGAGGCAAAAGT
>NW_013873544.1:0-309 GCF_000517525.1 Limulus polyphemus
AAATGTGTAGAGAGACATCTTTAGATGTCAACCTGGTACAGGGGTGTAGAGAGACACTTTTAGATGAAAACCTGGAACAGGGGTGTAGAGAGACACGCTTAGATGATGACCTGGTACAGGGATGTAGTGAGACACGTTTAGATGACAACCTGATACAGATGTGTAGAGAGACACCTGTAGATGACAACCTAGTACAGATGTGTAGAAAGAGACACCTTTAGATGACAACCTGGTACAGGAGTGTAGTGAGACACGTTTAGTTGACAACCTAGTAGAGCTGTATAGAGAGACACCTTTAGATGGCAACCT
>NW_013873545.1:0-309 GCF_000517525.1 Limulus polyphemus
TTAAGTTATTTCTACTTCCTAGCATATCATGTTAAATGTACATTGTAAGTTCTTTCTACTTCCTAGCTTATCATGTTAAATGTGCATTGTAAGTTCTTTCTACTTCCTAGTTTACCATGTTAAATGTACAATGTAAGTTCTTTCTACTTCCTAGCTTATCATGTTAAATGTACATTGTAAGTTATTTCTACTTCCTAGCTTATTATGTTAAATGTACATTGTAAGTTATTTCTACTTCCTAACTTATCATGTTAAATGTACATTGTAAGTTCTTTCTACTTCCTAGCTTATCATGTTAAACGTACATTG
>NW_013873546.1:0-309 GCF_000517525.1 Limulus polyphemus
TTGCGTTTAACAATCAGAAATATGGAGTTTGTTAAACGAAGGTATAGACAGATAAAGGCAACAATTGAACTTTGTAATCATGATACTGATACAAAGATATCCTTGCGTTTAACAATCAGAAATATGGAGTTTGTTGAACGAAGGTATAGATAGATAAAGGCAACAATTGAACTTTGTAATCATGATACTAATACAAAGATATCCTTGCGTTTAACAATCAGAAATATGGAGTTTGTTAAACGAAGGTATAGATAGATAAAGGCAACAATTGAACTTTGTAATCATGATACTGATACAAAGATATCCTTG
>NW_013873547.1:0-356 GCF_000517525.1 Limulus polyphemus
AATAAGAAGACACAATATTTAACGACACTGTGTACTGTCAATAAGAAGACACAAGATTTAACAATACTGTGTCCTGTCAATAAGAAGATACAGGATTTAGCAATACTGTTTGCTGTCAATAAGAAGATAAAGGATTTATAAATACTGTGTGCTGTCAATAAAAAGATACAGGATTTACCAATACTGTGTCCTGTCAATAAGAAGATACAGAATTTATCAATACTGTGTACTGTCAATAAGAAGACACAAAATTTAACAAAATTGTATCCTGTCAATAAGAAGATAAAGGATTTATCAATACTGTGTGCTAAAAGAAGACATAAGATTTAACAATAATGTGTCCTGTCAATAAGAAT
>NW_013873548.1:0-309 GCF_000517525.1 Limulus polyphemus
GACATCTCGAAGTTAAGAAAACATTGAGTTACCTACGACACAGATTTTACTGGATAGGTATGAGACAAGATGTGGAAGAATGGTGCAGAACATGCAGTACGTGTTGTGCTAAAAGGGGACCCAAGCATATGGGACGTGCTCCAATGAAGTTATATCAAGTTGGTGCACCAATGGAAAGAGTAGCCATTGACATTGCTGGTCCTCTGCCCCAAACTCGTGCTGGAAACAAGTACATTTGTGTGGTGATGGATTATTTCAGCAAGTGGCCTGAGGCATAAGGAATACCAAATCAGGAAGCTACAACTGTAG
>NW_013873549.1:0-580 GCF_000517525.1 Limulus polyphemus
TTCCTAAAGGTCATAATCGTGTATTAATAAATTATAGGGTTTAGAAACTATATTTCCTAAAGTTCATAGTAGTGTATTATTGAATTACAGGGTTTAGAAACTATCCTTCATAAAGGTCATTATCATGTATTATTAGATTACAGGGTTTAGAAACTATCTTTTCTAAAGGTCATAATAGTGTATTATTAGATTACAGGGTTTAGAAACTATCTTTCCTAAAGGTCATAATCGTGTATTATTAAATTACAGGGTTTATAAACTATCTTTCCTAAAGGTCATAATCGTGTATTATTAGATTACAGGGTTTATAAACTATCTTTCCTAAAGGTCATAATCGTGTATTATTTGATTACAGGGTTTATAAACTATCTTTCCTAAAGGTCATAATCGTGTATTATTTGATTACAGGGTTTATAAACTATCCTTCCTACAGGTCATAATCGTGTATTATTAAATTACAGGGTTTAGAAACTATCTTTCCTAAAGGTCATTATCATGTATTATTAGATTACAGGGTTTAGAAACCATCTTTCCTAAAGGTCATAATCGTGTATTATTAAATTACAGGGTTTATAAACTA
>NW_013873550.1:0-309 GCF_000517525.1 Limulus polyphemus
CAGCATGTCATTGTACAAAACACAATAAGGTAATAAAGACCCCGTGTATTCAATTGTTATATAAAATTCAGTTATAATTACAACAGCATGCCAAACTTCAATACCTCATAAGGTCATAAAGACCCCGTGTATTCTCTTGTTATATAAATTACTTTTCTAATTAGAAAAGTACGTCATTGTACAATACATCTTAAGGTCATGAAGACCCCGTGTATTCACTTGTTAAATAAAATACTGTTATATTACAACAGCATGTCATTGTGCAATACATCATAAGGTCATAAACAACCCGTGTATTCACTTGTTATA
>NW_013873551.1:0-309 GCF_000517525.1 Limulus polyphemus
ATTTTCCTCCAATCACTGCTGTAATCTCTCTTCTTGTTTATTTTCTCGTTCTTCTTGTTTCTTTTGCTGCTCTTGTATTGCTGCCATCAAGTCTGCTAAGCTGTAGTTTGATTTGCCGCTTCTCGTTTTCATTTTTTGTCCCACTCTCTGACACCAATTTGTTACGTCTCCGTTCGTTAGTTAATTTTCCGTAAATTCGTTCTAACGAAACTTTAGCGACACAAGTCCTTTCTTAAATAAAACTGGTTTATTCTTTCTGAATGTAACTTTGCGATACACTTAATTTCAACAGTCGCGCTATAACAAACG
>NW_013873552.1:0-308 GCF_000517525.1 Limulus polyphemus
ACTTTTTTAATGCACATCCTCCCTTGTTTACTATAGGTGTTAGTTCTTTAATGCACATCCTTCCTTGTTTACTATAAGTGTTGGATATTTAATTCACATCCTTCCTTGTTTAATATAAGTGTTGGATCTTTAATGCAAATCCTTCCTTTTTTACTATAGGTGTTGGATCTTTAATGCACATCCTTCCGTGTTTACTATAAATGTTGGATCTTTAATGAACACCCTCTCTTGTTTACTATAAGTGTTGGATCTTTTATGCACATCCTCCCTTGTTTACTACAGGTGTTTGATCTTTATTGCACATCCTT
>NW_013873553.1:0-364 GCF_000517525.1 Limulus polyphemus
AATGCAAAGTTGTATTCAGAAAATAAATAAACTAGTTTTATTTAAGAAAGGAATTGTATCGCTGAAGTTCCTCGGGAAGAATTTATACCTGAAATTAACGAACAACCAGAGACGTAACAATATCTATAATATAACGTAAATTTGTTAATAAACGTAGTAAAAGGAGTCATTTAGCAAATACGGTATATTGTCTTAAATAAGAAAAAAACCATTCGGAAACTTAAAATGTTATGCCATATATATGTATACAAAACCAGAAAGGAGAGTATCACTCCACACTGTGAAATATAATGCCTACACCAGCGAAACAATGAGGATTATTAATCTGAACGAGTATGATATAAATCAGGTATGAATGCAGATA